>NC_056737.1:1374291254-1374583754 GCF_019279795.1 Protopterus annectens
CCCTTTCAGGGTCAGCCCAGCTCCATTCACCCTCGCTATGCTTGGGCTCACCACCTAAGTTCCACCCACCACAGCCTACTCTAAACGTATACCCCATCCATGTAGTCCATTCCCTCCAGCCACTTCCATCTTCCTCTCAAACTTTCCTATCACTTCTCACTTCATTTGCACACAGGTACTCCTCCTACACACAGACCTACCCCCAACTCTCTCTCATTCTACCTCTACCATTAACATTTAACATGTTACATCTACTCCTCACTATAACTCTGCTGCATATTCTTTCTATCTGTACCTCCTACCATCACACACTTACAAATACAAATACTGCCCCTACACTTACCTACCCACAAATCCATCTCTCAACCACTCACACTTTCCTCATTACCCCTGCACTCTTCAGACACAGTGACACCGACTTACACAAAATAAAATTATTCCAACAGCCCTCTCTATCACCCAAATTTAAGCCAAAATATTGCTTAATTAACCCCTACTACCCAGTACTTAAATGAGCTATACAAAATGTACTATTCTCAGCTCAGGTGATATTCACCCCAACCCAGGACCTATTAAAGAAGCTCCTTTCTTCATACCCATCCCTCACCACCCTCCATCTCCATCACATTATCCTCTTCTCAGACTTACTCCTCCACATCAACCAAAAACTTAACTATCCTAACCAGCATTCAAACTTATCTAAACAAGTCACTGAACTACAATCCTAGATATCATACAACACCCTCTGGCATTCTCAGCCTGTCTGAAACCTGGCTAAAACCCCATATCTCTGATAGTGAATTCTTACCCCCGGCTACAAATATTATCCACCAGTATAGACTTAACAAAAAAGGGGAGGTGTAGCTATCTTGTACTCTGATAAACTCTCCCTATACTCTTTATCAATCTCACTCCCCAGTCTGTACCCTGCAGAAGTCTTCTTAGTAAACTGCAAAATAAATAATCATAAAAAGATTTCCATAGCTGCTATATATATATTCCTCCAGGAAATAACATCCCTACCGTCTAACTATTTTTTCCTGTATCTCACAGACTATCTCCTATGAAACTATTATATTGGGGGATGTAACATTGGAAATCTCTAACCTCCAAACCCCCAATTGTCAATGTTAACCTTAATGGATTCTCCCATTTAATAACTACTCCCGCTTGTCTGAATAAAAACACGAATACCAGCAACACACTTGACTGGATCTTTACCTCGAGCCCTCTCATCTACCACAACCCCTCCACACTGCCTGATACCCTTAGTGACCACATCCCAACCTCTATTCAAAGACACTCCCCCCAACTGTACAAAGACTGTTGCAAATGTTCTAACTTCAACCCAGACATCTTTAACCATATGTTCTCCTCAATCAACTGGTCCTTCCTCCACAACCTCCCCCTTGAAGAAGTTCTGAAATTTAACAACATCTTCCTAAATACACTAAACTCCCACATTCCCATCAGGAAAATTAGAATAAAATCTAATTATGCTCCCTGGATAACTCCAGACACTGGCTCTCTGATGTCCAAAAAAGATAATGCCTGGAAAAACTGGATAAAAAATACCCCCCCTTCCAATCTACAATTCTACAGAGAACTTTGTAATTTAAACAAAACAAAAAAAACAAGTCAACATTGATAAAAGAAAACTTCTACCTAAAACCTCAAAACAACCCTCACTCCAACCCCAAAAGGTCTGGAAGACGATTAATAAGCTTCTACCTCTAGGTAACGTATCTATACCTACTCCCTCCCCCAATACTTCTGCCTTAGACACTGCTACTCTTCTTAACTCCTCCTTCCTCCCTAAATATCTCCAACACTTCAAATCTACCTTCACTGTCTCCTCCCTCACTAAATTATTAGTTATTAGATTATTATTAATCCCACACTAAATTATTGAGGGTCATAATTGATGACCAACTAAAATTCGATCTTCATATCCAACAATCCATTAAAAAGACTAATCTACAAAAAATGCCTCACTAATACATCTAAACTCTGTCTTGCACAAGCCTATCTACTGCCTTCCCTATTATATGCCACCCCAATCCTTACCAACCTACAATATAATCTGTTAATCTGCCAACTTCACCCACCCCCTAAACGTCCATCTCAATACCGGAAGATTGCCAAATTCCAGTAATAATGGCCACACAGGTAAAAAATGCACTCTCCAAAGCTAAGAATACAGCATCCATGGGACCAGATGACATTCCAGGCTGTGTACTACATGAACTACAAAATGAACTGGCACCTCACCTAAGTGTCATGTTTAATCATAGCCTCACCTCAGGCTTTGTGCCCACTTTGTGGCGCACAGCTATAGTTATCCCACTCCACAAGGGGGGATCCACCTTGGATCCTGGGAACTACCGCCCCATCAGTCTGACGAGCCTGATCTGCAAGGCCATGGAACTTATAAACAAAGACATTTGAAACCTTCAAACACTGAACTCCACCCAGTTTGGATTCGTGAAGGGCCGATCTTGTCTCCTGAACCTTATTGACTTCTTTGAATCAGTCTCCAGAGCCGTGGATGAGGGTAAGGCGGTCCACACAGCCTATCTGGACCTCGCCAAGGCCTTTGACACCATCCCCCACTCTGGAATCATAGATAAACTTACTAAGCTGGGCATTAATCCCTACGTCACTCGATGGGTTGCCAACTGGCTTACTGAAAGAACCCACACTGTAAAAGCAGCCGACTCCAAATCCAGCTCCAGACAGTTGACAAGTGGAGTACCTCAGGGTTCAGTCCTGGAACAGCTCTTGTTTGGCATCTACTTCTCTGAAGTACAGGCCAACACTAAGGAACTCTGGCTAACAAAGTTCACAGATGACTGCAAACTGGGAGCCATTATTGAATCCCCAAATGATGTGGATACTCTACAAAAGGGTCTTACAAAAACAGATGATTTGTGCCAGAGCCATGGGCTCAAGCTCAATGCCAAGAAATGTATAGTTAAACCCTTTGGGAAAAAACATCTAGCCGTGAATTACCACATAGGTGGTAGTACACTAAACACCGAAAGTGTGATAAGAGACTTAGGGACACAGGTGGACAGTGGTCTCACCTTTGATAACCACATTGGCACAACAGTCAGGAAATCCTTCTATGTGGCACACCTCATCACTAAGGGCTTTTCATCCAGAAAAAAGGAGGTCATTGTCCCACTGTACTCATACCTCATTAGACTCATTATAGAATACAACGCCCCATTTGGTATCTACCTCTCAAGACATCTGCAACAACTGGAAAGGCTGCAGAAATACCTCATTAAAAGAATCACAGGCCTAAAGCAGATGCCCTACGCTGACCGCCTTAAAAAACTTCAGCTATACTCTGTCGCATATCATCTACTCAGAGGCGATCTCTGCTTAACATACAAGGCCATGTCAAACCCAGAGCTGTTGGACATGCTCACTTAAAGAAATCCCAATCCCTCAGAGCCACACACTACAGGGATCTAAACCTTGTCATCACAATAAACAAAACATGCTGAAGGGATAGGTTCCTGACCCAGAGACTCCCCAGACTCTGGAATAGACTTCCCAAACATGTCAAGCAGAGCCCCTCTTTGGTCCTCTTCAAACGGAACCTTGACTATTGGATGGGAGAAAGGAAATTCATCCCGGGGATCATGTCAGCCGCCCTGCTAGACAGGGGTCCAGGGAAGTAAATAGTGTGGAAAGAAATAGCCATTATGGCTAGGCTTGTATAGATCCTAGGGCCGATAGCCTAGTACCAACCCATGAACCTATGTTAAATAAGTCAGAACTTACATAAAATAAAATAGCCAGCTTTGCAGCAAATCAACCTTATCGTTTACACCACTGCCTATCTCTAAAAAACCTACAGTGGCTAGAATTCCGACAACAACTCCTGCTACCTCACCTACAACTGACCCACTCCATTCTAAACCAACCCAGGTCCTGTTCTGCTCTCTCTACTTTCATTTCTCTATATACTCCTAATTGCACTCTCCGTAGTTTTGACCAACACCTCTTACAAACTTATAAGCCCAAAAACTCCATAGGCTAACTTCTGTACAATCACTCTGTTGATAATGTATGGAATAAACTGCCTCTACATGTAAGAATGATCACTAACTCCAATTGTTTTAACAACACTTCAAAAGTCCACCTATTAAACTCATGGACCTGCCCTTGCTATGGCTCTACTTAATCTTCCTCTCCACTCTACTACAACTAACTCTTCCTTTTACTTCTGTTCTTCTTCCTCCCTTCTCTGCTATTTAAATTTCATTTTAATCCTTTGCTTGTTCCAAAAATATTTAATTCTACAGACTCACTGCCTTGAAGCGATATTATATTTTACCCCTAACCTACTCCTACTTCATATCATATCTGTGTGTGTGTGTGTGTGTGTGTGTGTGTGTGTGTGTGTGTGTGTGTGTGTGTGTGTGTGTGTGTGTGTGTGTGTGTGTGTGTGTGTGTGTGTGTGTGTGTGTGTGTGTGTGCAAGCATCTAAACATATGTACTGTGATTATGCAAGGGAATTTATTGTATGCAACTACTTTACTACTTATTCATTTATCTATTTATTTATTTTACATTTGTTGACCAGGATGATCCGACTGGATACATGTCCATTTTCAGCAGAGGCCTGGGGAGAAAAGCTCCAATCATTCAGATAATAAACAGAGTGAAGTATAACTTGGTGTGCAATATATTTTTCCACATTATATTATGTAAATAAGGCATGTGTAAATATGAAACCATCAAAGCAGTTGTATCCTGTATGTGTGACTGTATTGTGACAATACTAATACTAAATTTGTATTTATCACTCAGCCAAGCTCCTCGTGGTCCTGCAGAGTGGTGCTAGCAGCAGAGAGGCTAAAAGAGCGACTGCTAACCTGATAAAAGTGTTTTTTTTCCTGCTACTACCTGGGCGACTGTCCAATCTATCTAAACTGCAAGTATTTCTGCTTCTTGAACTGTTTTAAACTGTTTAAAGTTGTTTTTGCACCTGCACTTTTGAAGTTTGTCCTGTTTGTTGCATTTACCTGTTGAGGCTACACACTCAAGTGTGCTAGCCTGTGTTACATATTTATTGTATTTTCCTGCTGTTTGTTGCAAAAAAAAAAAAAACAAAAACAATGATCCTTGTTTCCCGTCTTTCCTGACCTAGAGTAGTCCAAATACAGGCTTTGCTGTATTCTGGACTTTTGGAAAGTTCCTGTGTTGCCCATTTCCTTTCTTGGATAAAGGGAGGCTTCTTTGTTCACCAGTGGCAGTGGGGAGCTTAGAGCAGCCTATCTATCCCTGGAGGAGTGTTCCCAGCACAAGAATCTGGTAGTCTATTGGCCGTTTTGTGCCAATTTCTAGCTCTTTCAAGTCCCCCTGTATAAAACCCCTTTGGCGCGGTTTGTACGCTTGTTACTACTCAGCCAAGCTCCTCGTTGTCTTGCAGAGTGGTGCTAGCAGCAGAGAGGCTAAAAGAGCGATGGTTAACCTGATAAAAGTGTTTTTTTTTTTCCTGCTACTACCTGGGCGACTGTCCGATCTATCTAAACTGCAAGTATTTCTGATTCTTGAACTGTTTTAAACTGTTTAAAGTTGTTTTTGCACCTGCACTTTTAAAGTTTGTCCTTTTTGTTGCATTTACCTGTTGAGGCTACACACTCAAGTGTGCTATCCTGTGTTACATATTTATTGCATTTTCCTGCTGTTTGTTGCAAAAAAGAAAAAATATATATATATTATCCTTGTTTCCCATCTTTCCTGACCTAGAGTAGTCCAAATACAGGCTCTGCTGTATTCTGGACTTTTGGAAAGTTCCTTTGTTGCCCATTTCCTTTCTTGGATAAAGGGAGGCTTCTTTGTTCACCAGTGGCAGTGGGGAGCTTAGAACAGCCTATCTATCCCTGGAGGAGTGTTCCCAGCATAAGAATCTGAAAGTCTATTGGCCTTTTTGGGCCAATTTCTAGCTCTTTCAAGTCTCTGTATAAAACCTGCTTTGGCATGGTTTTTGCGCTTGTTACTACTCAGACAAGCTCCTTGTGGTCCTGCAGAGTGGTGCTAGCAGCAGAGAGGCTAAAAGAGCGACTGCTAACCTGATAAAAGTGTTTTTTTTCCTGCTACTACCTGGGCGACTGTCCAATCTAGCTAAACTGCAAGTATTTCTGCTTCTTGAACTGTTTTAAACTGTTTAAAGTTGTTTTTGCACCTGCACTTTTAAAGTTTGTCCTGTTTGTTGCATTTACCTGTTGAGGCTACACACTCAAGTGTGCTAGCCTGTGTTACATATTTATTGAATTTTCCTGCTGTTTGTTGCAAAAAAGAAAAAAAAAACAAAAAAATTATCCTTGTTTCCCATCTTTCCTGACCTAGAGTAGTCCAAATACAGGCTTTACTGTATTCTGGACTTTTGGAAAGCTCCTTTGTTGCCCATTTCCTTTCTTGGATAAAGGGGGGCTTCTTTGTTCACCAGTGGCAGTGGGGAGCTTAGAGCAGCCTATCTATCCCTGGAGGAGTGTTCCCAGCACAAGATCTGGTAGTCTATTGGCCATTTTGGGCCAATTTCTAGCTCTTTCAAGTCCCCCTGTATAAAACCCGCTTTGGCGCGGCTTTGTGCAGTTTTGCGCATAGCGCAGCATCGGGCAGCTCCACTTAATTGGGTTTAAAACCATTCTCGGCTCCACAAAGTCTGCTCTTCACTTTTTCCCTTAGAACTGATCTAGTTCTCATAATAAACACCCTATTCCTACTCTAAAGCCTGGCACTTGCTCACTAAAGCATTATATAAGTCAGCACTAAAAAATTAAAAGCACTACACCCTCACAAACTCCCCTTGAGTACCTTGTCCCCCATTGGCACTTTTTTTCAATTATAAAGGAATTCCCAATACTATTCTAGCATGTCCAAAGGTCAGTTGTCAATCTCCTCTCTGGTCCAGCTGGTGAATCTGGGAATCTTGAGGCAATGTTACAACTGCCTCATGTACACAGACAACCATCTCCTCCTCCCAACAAATTCCAACACATGTGAGAGATGCAACCATATAGATCTCTGAACTCAGTACTAACGTAACCAGTCAGGAGGAGAAGGAAACCACATTCACTACAATTCCAGTCTCACATAGACCTACCACGACAGCAAACCAAACACATAAACACACAAAAACATACTTGGAGGCTCTAAATAAAAATCTGCCTAAGCAGCAGAGACCTCCAAAGCAGACACCCAAGCAACCGCTACCCCAAAACAAAACACGTGCAACACATAGCTCACAAAGCCAGTGTGCCAAACAGTCACAGCCCTTAAGGCTAAACGACACACCTGATACACTTGTAATAGGTGACTCTATCGTCAGGCACACTGACTTCCCGCTCACCAGGCTGAACAAGGAGAAGGTCATGGTGAGCTGCCTGTCGGGAGCTAGGATCCGCCACATAACACAAGCACTCAGGTCACTCCAAGGCAAGTACAAATATGACTCAGTCATTGTCCATGCTGGTGTGAAAGACCTGAGACTTACCTCCCTGGACTACATGAAAAGAGACATAGAGGAGCTCTCTGAGCATGTAGCCCAGGTCAGTATGACCGTGACCTTGAGTAGCATCTTACCCTCACCAAGAATGATGCCACAATATGAAGACAAGATGATCAATTTCAACAATTGGCTTAAGTATTGGTGTCATTCAAAGGGGATCCAATGCCTGTCAGCCTGGGATGACATGCTCGACAAGCCACGATGCTTCGCTAGGGATGGCTTGCACCTGTCACCCCTGGGCTTTAGGATATTGGCAAAGGCTCTTGCCACCCCCATAGTGCCTTTTTTAGGCAAGGCTCAAAAGACAAACCCACCTCCATAGGTATCACAAAAGATAAGAAACTAAGAGTACAACGCCAGAAGTCTAAACCTCAAGATGCACGCACTCAAAACTCTCCTTAGCATGGAGAACATTGATATCTGTGCAGTAACAGAAACCTGGTTCAAGGCTCCCGAGAGCACCCCAGCACTACCAGGTTATACCTCATACCATGCTTTTCGGCCCCAAAACTTGGACCGAACCACAAAAGGAGGGGAGTATCAATATCCGTCAAAGATACCCACACCTCCAGGTTGGTGGCACAGCACGAAGCATCAGAGACTATCCATGTGCAACTAACAGTGGGTAAAACTGCCTTCCAGTTTATAGCCTGCTACAGACCACCCTCCCAAACCCAGGAACCCCACTCGGCCTTCCTGAGAACACTGGAAAATATGAAGATCTCTCCAAACACCATTATATTGGGTGACTTCAACTACCCAAACATAGACTGGGAGCATTACTCTAGCTCCAACACCCTAGCCCAAAGGTTCCTAGAATTTATAAACTCAAATGCTATGGAACAACTTGTTACCACTCCCACAAGAGGGGAAAACATACTGGACCTGATCATCACCAACATGGGGGCTCTATGCTCCAGACCAGAAGTGTATCCCTCACTGGTAAGATCAGACCATAAACTAATCTCACTGGATATTCACATCCCGACCCCACCCCCTGCCCAGAAAACCACAGTGAAAAACTTCTCTAAAGCAAATTTCACACTCCACAAAACTGAGGTGGAATCCTTCAAAGCCCCTGGGCCTGTGGAAAATATGGCCCAGACCGCAGAATCCTTTATAAACCCATTCTATGAACACCTTCAGGAATGCATGGATCATGCAATCCCAAATAAAACCAAGACCCAATCCTCCAAAGGCAGGTGGACCCCAGCCATAAACAAACTATACAATAGAAGGAGGAAGCTACTACATGATAGAGCAAAATCCCAAAAAGGGAAGGCATCTCTGATCAGTATTAGCAAAAAACTACGGGCACTCATAAAATTGTCTAAGGCCAGCTTCGAGAGAAAAATTGCACAGGACACTAGGGATAATCAAAAGGCTTTCTTTAGTTATGTTAGGAACCTGGGTGGGAATTCCCAGATATGCTCAGAATTAGTCCAAAATGACAAAAAATACACTGAACCCACAGACATTGCCAACATCCTAGCTGACAGGTTCAGCGCAAACCTCTCCCCCCCTCCCCATCAAAAGGGCAAGTATCTATCCCAGCAGAGTGCTGCCCCCCTGACATCTCAGATGGTCAGGTAAGAGCCGCCCTCTCCAAAGCAAAAAACACAGCATCAATGGGACCAGACGGTGTCCCGGGCTGCGTCCTACATGAACTCCAAGAAGAGCTAAACCCAAACATAAAACTACTGTTCAATCTCAGCCTTACTACAGGATATGTACCCAAAGAGTGGCGTACAGCAACAGTGGTCCCTCTCCACAAAGGTGGTGCCTCAACGGATCCTGGAAACTATCACGCCATAAGCCTGACTAGCTTGGTCTGCAAAGCTATGGAAAGGATCATCACGGACCTCATAAATAAAGATATTGGGGACCTACAGACACTGGATCCTACCCAGTTTGGCTTTGTTAAGGGTAGATCCTGTCTCTTAAACCTGGTTGATTCTTTGAAACAGTCACCAAGGCCATTGACGAGGGGAAGGAGGTCCACACAGCCTACCTGGACCTCGCAAAAGCCTTCGATACAATACCCCACTCGGGCATTATAGATAAGCTCACCAGCTTAAACATAAACCCCTATATCACTAGATGGGTTGCAAACTGGCTCAAGGACAGAACCCACATGGTTAGAATTGCTGGAGCCATGTCAGACTCCAAACCAGTTACAAGTGGCGTCCCACAAGGCTCAGTCCTGGGACCTCTCTTGTTCGGTATATATTTCTCGGAGGTACAGGCCAACATGGAAGGACTGTGGCTGACCAAGTTCGCAGATGACTGCAAACTAGGCTCCATAATTGACTCTCCAGCCGACACAAGCATCCTACAAAAGGGCCTCATAGAAACAGACAACTGGTGCCAGAGCCATGGCCTCAAGCTAAATGCCAAAAAGTGTATAGTCATCCTCTTTGGCAAAATCAAAGTGCCCACAAATTACCACATAGGTGGTAATCCATTAAGTACAGAAGAAGTAATTAGGGACCTGGGGACCCAAGTTGATAGCAATCTCTCATTTGAAAACCATGTGGCAAAAGTGGTTAGAAAAACAGTTTATATAGCCCACCTAATCATGAAGAGATACACATCTAGATCAGGGGAGGTCATCGTGCCTCTTTACTCATCCCTCATCAGGCTCATAATTGAGTACAATGCCCCTTTTGGGATGTACCTTACCAGACACCTGCAGCAACTGGAAAGACCCCAAAAGCACCTTACCAAGAGGATCAAAGGGCTCAAACAGATGCCATATGCTGCCCGGTTAAAGAAACTCCAGCTCTACCCAGTGGCATACCGCCTGCTCAGAGGCAATCTGTGCCTGATGTATAAAGCCATGTCCAACCCGGAATTAATGGACATGCTGCACCTCAGAAAATCCAAATCCCATCGAGCTATGCGCTCGAGAGACTTGAACCTCAGCACTGAAATAAATACGACATGCTGGAGGGACAGATTCATAACCCAGAGGCTCCCTTCACTCTGGAAAAAAAATCCCAGTCCAGGTTAGGCAGAGTCCCTCATTGACTCTCTTCAAGAGGAATCTTGATGAGTGGATGGGAGATCGTAGGTTTACCCCAGGTATCACTTCTGTGTCACTGTTAGACAGAGGCACAGTATACTAACCTCGAAAAAGGGCATAGCAAAATTCATTTAAAATGGGTGGCGAAAGCCAAACACACTCTGGCTAGGCTTATAAATGCCCTAGGGCAGATAGCCTAGTATGAACCTATGAACCTATGAACCTATATGTATCTTATGGTGCTTTTCTCCTTAGGTCTCTGCTGAAACAGGGGATCTGCGCAGTTCAACTAACAAATGTCAAATAAATAAATAAATATGGTCCAAACACAGTACAGGACAGTGTATACAGTGAAGAGTATTGTGAAATTCCATTCCAGGCAGTCTGTACTGAAGTTGTGTAAATGATTTGTAAGGGTACATGAACTGCCATGTAAAATAAATACTCAGGGAAAGTGTATGTATTGAATAGGGATACACAGATGAATTGTAGGAATGAACACAGGAAAAGAGGACAGGTGAAACAACCTAATGTACAGCAGATGAGGGCATGTCAATGAAAGACAGTTGTAGCAGAAACACCAATCCCATGGCAATATGGTTCAATATAGACTGCACAGTGAAAATGTGTATTATATTACTGTCACACAAGGTGACATAACAATAAGGAAGATGTATGTGTGAGATAAGCATCCTTACATGAACAATGCAGAGGACATCTATCAGGGATGTTATATGCAATTGGGGTAGGGTGCATATTGTGAAGCTGTGCAAACTGATTTGCCTGAATATGAGTGTAATCTCAGCACAGGTCTCCAGAAACTGGGGCATAGGTAAAGGCTCATGGACAATGGCAATGAAGCATGCACAATCATGAACAATATCAAAACAATACCACCAGTAATCCCATGTCTCTGACATAAAATATATGATTTAAAGTGATCAGAGATAGTTCTGCACAACATACTTGTGCAGTTATTATGATGTCTCCACTCTATGAGGGTAATCACGCATACTGTCCTGACATTGTAACATCTGCTGAAGGTGTTAGGAGGGACACTGCTATACCTATATGTGACATTATGATCAATACAGACTAACTGACTGGTGTGCATGACATATATATATATATATATATATATATATATATATATATATATATATATATATATATATATATGTGTATATATATATATATATATATATATATACATATATATATATATATATATGTATATATATATATATATATATATATATATATATATATATATATATATATATATATATATAGTTTTATATATAGTTTTATAATCCACACTGTTACAAATGTTACCCATCCCATCAGTGTTATCAAACAGCTATATATGTACTGTGTGCATTACTGAAACAGGTATCACACACGCATCTAGTGTAACTATTTGATGGGGTTTCCACACCATCTGATAGTAATGTTTATGCCACAAAAAGAATACCTAGTGATGGCCAATAAGATATGTGACAGGTCCCTGTGGCAAAGGTGGTACACTTCAGTTACACATCACTGGAAGATGTGTAGGGAGGTACATGAAGAATGGTGCATTGTGCTCAGTTATTGGTGTGATGAAGGCTGTGGAGGTATTATGGCCTGTGCTGTGGATGTCCTTCACATAATTAGTAGCTGTGTTATATACAAGGTAGTAGTCAGCATTGTGGCCACATGGTGGTGGATGTTCAACATACCATCTACTCAAGGACATAGGCCCTGTACCTAGAGGTCTGATTATAGGGTGTGATGTCTACATTATCCTTGAGTTGTGTGTTTGTTTTCCTGATGTAACAAATCCCCCCATGTTTTTGTTTCATTGCAGGTGTTGTCATGGCTGTGGCAGCAATCTTTGTTGTGTGTTAATACTGTCTGTATTATACTAATATCACAGCTGGAGTCAATGATTGCCCACAATCTGGAGTCCTTCAGCCAGCTGTTTGGACACAGGATATTTATGTCATTTGTAACGTCTGTGACTTAAATAATAGATGGAAGTGCCTAGCAGACAGCCCTGATGTATGGACCTGATCAGTGGACCTGAAATATAGGTCACTTCACCCATTTCAACATTTTTAACACTTGGTGATATAGGTGTTTATGGCCACAACTGACAGTGTTGAGTGAATACCTCACTGCAGGTTTGGTCATATGGCTTGGGCTCATCAAGTTCAAAAGGATGATAGTGTTGTCATCCTACATGCCCTCTATGACCTCTTTGAGGACATATAACAGATGTAGCAGACATGATGTAGCATTAACAACTCACATAGCTCTGTTGCACACAGCCATGATATTACTAGTGTCCTTTTAGGAAAGATCCATGATGAAATATTGGTCAGTCTTACAGATGAGAAGAGTCAGGATGTGTCTATACATGCATGCATCAGGAGCTGTCCCCCCACATCTTAGGTGGATACATGTTGATGTACACCCTTCTACAGGAGCATAGTTTGTGTGGAGGGTGTGGAAGTGTGTATTCAATCATGTCAGGAAGGTGTATGTGCTGAGTCACACTATAGGTGATTTATGAGGTTGTCACAGTCCATTGATTCTGTGTGATAGGCCTGGATGACGGTAAGTCAGTGCATATTGCCTATCTTGATCTGGCCTATGGTTTTGACACAATCCCCCATGCAGGTTTCATTGAGAAACTCTCCCAGCTGTGGATAAAACCTTATGTCACTAGATGGGTAACCAATTGGCTCACTGACAGAACACATACTGTGAAAATTGGAGAATCAACATGTACCAGTAGAGCCATCACCACTGGCATACCCCAGGGATCTGTGCTTGGCCCTTTACTGTTTAGAATCTATTTCTCAACAGTTCAGGATAAAATGTGCAGCCTTTGGCTTACCATGTTTGCTGATTCTTGTATACTGGGTGCAATCACTGAATCCACCAATGATGATGATATACTACAGGTGGGGCTAACACAGACAAATAATTGGTGACAAAGCCACAGAGACTACAAATGTATTTTTATTGTGCCCTTATGCAAAGTGGAATTCCCTGCTAATTACAGCATGGACAACAGTCCCAGTATGCTGAGACCCAGTGATGCAAGACCTGGGAACATACATAGATAGCAATCTGAACTTTATCCACCAAGTGTCCTCACTGGTATTGAAATCCTATGTTATGCACATCATAAGTCATGCCATCATATTCAGATCTGAGGATTATATTACAGCACTGTACTTGAACCTCATAACCCAGCCACTGGGGATGTACAAGCCAGTGCATTTCTTTGTGCTGGTCTCAAGCCCGGATAAATGGGGAGGGTTGCATAAGGAAGGGCATCCGGCATAAAACCTCCACCAAATGACTTATGCGGAGAACATTTCATATTTCCATACAGGATCGGTCGAGGCCTGGGTTAACAATGACCACCACCAGTACTGTTAGCTAACAAGGTGCTGTCAGAAATTGGGCTACTGTTGGCCGAAGGAGAAGAGGCAGGGGAAGGCATGCCCAAAGGCAGGAAGAGAGGAGGAAGGTTAGGAGTATAGTAGTGAGGGTAGGAACTTTGAATGTCGGCAGTATGACTGGTATAGGGAGAGAGCTAGCTGATATGATGGAGAGAAGGAAGGTTGATATATTGTGCGTACAAGAGACCAGATGGAAGGGAAGTAAGGCCAGGTGTATAGGAGGTGGGTTCAAATTGTTCTATCATGATGTGGATGGCAGGAGAAATGGGGTAGGGGTTATCCTAAGGAACAGTATGCCAAGAGTGTTTTGGAGGTGAAGAAAGTGTCTGATAGAGTGATGTTTATGAAGCTTGAAATTGATGGTGTAATGATGAATGTTGTTAGTGCATATGCTCCACAAGTTAGGTGTGTGATGGATGAGAAAGAAAAATTTTGGAGTGAGTTGGATGAAGTAGTGGTGGGTGTACCCAAGGGTGAGAGACTAGTGATTGGAGTAGACTTCAATGGGCATGTTGGTGAAGTGAACAGAGGGAATGAGGAAGTGATGGGTAGATATGGTGTTAAGGAGAGGAATGCAGAAGGTCAGATGATTGTGGATTTTGTGAAAAGGATGGACATGGCTGTGGTGAATATGTATTTTAACAAGAGGGAGGAGCATAGGGTGATGTACAAAAGTGGAGGAAGATGCACACAGGTGGATTATAGCCTATGTAGGAGGGCCAGTCTGAGGGAGATTTGATACTGTAAAGTGGTGACAGGGGAAAGTGTAGTTAAGCAGCATAGAATGGTGGTCTGTAGGATGACATTGGTGATCAAGAAGAGGAGGAGGAGTGTGAAAGCAGTGCCAAGGATTAAATGGTGGAAGTTAAAAAAGGGTGATTGTGAGGTGGAGTTCAGGGAAGAGTTAAGACAGGCACTGGGAGGCAGTGAAGAGTTACCGAATAGCTGGGAAACTACAGCAGAGCTAGTAAGGGAGACTGCTAGAAAGGTGCTAGGTATGACATCTGGACAGCGGAAGGAGGACAAGGAGACCTGGTGGTGGAATGAGGAAGTACAAGAGAGTATACAGAGGAAGAGGCTAGTGAAGAAGAAGAGGGATTTTCAAAGAGATGAAGAAAGTAGACATGAGTATAAGGAGATGAGTCACATGGCAAAGAGAGAGGTGGCAAAGGCTAAGGATAAGGCATATGGGGAGTTGTATGAGAGATTGGACACTAAAGAGGGAGAAAAGGACCTGTACCAATTGGCTAGACAGAGGGACAGAGCTGGGAAAGATGTGCAGCAGGTAAGGGTGATAAAGGATAGTGAGGGAAATGTACTCACAAGTGAGGAGAGTGTGTTGAGTAGATGGAAAGAGTACTCTGAAGGGCTGATGAATGAAGAGAATGAGAGAGAGAAGGTTGGATGATGTGGGGATAGTGAATCATGAAGTGAAACAGATTAGCAAGGAGGAAGTAAGGACAGCTATGAAGAGGATGTAGAATGGAAAGGCTGTTGGCCCATATGACATACCAGTGGAAGCATGGAGGTGCTTAGGAGAAATGGCAGTGGAATTTTTAACCAGATTGTTTAATGAAATTTTGGAAAGTCATAGGATGCCTGAGGAGTGGAGAAAAGGTGTTTTGGTAACTATCTTTAACAATAAGGGTGATGTGCAGAGCTGCAGTAACTACAGAGGGATAAAATTGATCAGTCACAGCTTGAAGTTATGGGAAAGACTAGTGGAAGCTAGGTTAAGAAGGGAGGTGATGATTAGTGATCAGCAGTATGGTTTCATGCCAGGAAAGAGCACTACAGATGCAATGTTTGCTCTGAGAGTGTTGGAGAAATAGAGAAGGTCAGAAGGAGTTGCATTGTGTCTTTGTGGACTTGGAGAAAGCATATGACAGGGTGCCTAGAGAGGAGTTGTGGTATTGTATGAGGAAGTCGGGAGAGGCAGAGAAGTATGTAAGAGTGGTACAGGATATGTATGAGGGTAGTGTGACATTGGTGAGGACTGCAGTGGGTCAACAGATACGTTTAAGGTGGAGGTGGGATTACATCAAGGATCAGCTCTCAGCCCTTTCTTATTTGCAGTGGTGATGGACAGGTTGACAGAGGAGATCAGACAGGAAGCCCCGTTGACTATGATGTTTGCAGATGACATTGTAATATGTAGTGAGAGAAGGGACCAGGTTGAGGAGACCCTAGAGAGGTGGAAATATGCTTTAGAGAGGAGAGGAATGAAGGTCAGCAGGGCTAAAACAGAATATATGTGTGTAAATGAGAAGGAGGGTAGAGGAATGGTGAAGATGCAGGGAGTAGAGTTGGTAAAGGTGGATGAGTTTAAGTACTTGGGATCAACAGAGTAATGGTGAGTGTGGAAGAGCGGTGAAGAAGAGAGTACAGGCAGAGTGGAATGGGTGGAGAAGAGTGTCAGGAGTGATTTGTGACAGACGGGTACCAGTAAGAGTGAAAGGGAAGGTCTACAAGAGGGTAGTGAGACCAGCTATGTTATATGGGTTGAAGACGGTAGCATTGACAAAAAGGCAGGAGTCAGAGCTGGATGTGACAGAGTTAAAGATGTTAAGATTTGCATTGGGTGTAACTAGGATGGACAGGATTAGGAATCAGTATATTAAAGGGTCAGCTCAGGTCAGACAGTTTGGAGACAAAGCAAGAGAGGCGAGATTGTGTTGGTTTGGACATGTGCTGAGGAGGGATGCTGGGTATATTGGGAAAAGGATGCTAAGGATGGAGCTGCCAGGTAAGAGGAAAAGAGGAAGGCCTAAGATAAGGTTTATGGATGTGGTGAGAGAGGACATGCAGGCAGTTGGTGTGAAAGAGCATGATGCAGAGGACAGGAAGAAATGGAAACAGATGATTCACTGTGGTGACCCCTAACGGGAACAGCCAAAAGAAGATGATGATGATGATGACTGTACTTGAACCTCATCAGATCATTAATAGAGTATAATGCTGTCTTTTGCATATACCTCACCAGACACATGCAGCAGCTGGAGAGTCCACACAGGATTCTCACCAAGAAAACACAGGGCCTACAAACCATGCCACGATGTATGTGGATAGAGTGAAAGACATGTCACTATAATCTGTATCATATAGGATGAGGTGACTTCTGCCTGGCCTCCACGTCAGTCTCTGACCCTGCCCTTATGGGAATAGTGCACATCCACAAATCAGATATAACTGATTACATCAGCAGTCTCTGGTGAGGAGAATAAGGTAATAACAGTGTCCCACATGCTGGTGTAAAAGTCTCTCTGTAATGTCAAGCAAGTGCACACATGCACACACACACACACACACACACACACACACACACACACACACACACACACACACACACACACACACACACACACACACACACACTCCAGCTGACTGCAGAGAAAACAGAACCCCCTACCTATCCAAGAAAACAGACTACAGAGCTCAGTACTTTAAGCAAGCACCGCAGCATAAGCCTGACTTTTAGAAGGCTACAGAACAACTTATTGTGGATGACATCAGCAGTGGATATTGCAGAGAAGATGTTGGGAGGCCTGCATGAAATGGATGTGTAGGCAGGTTCAAGTGTCAAAATGCTGTCAATCAATGGAGTTGGGGTGGTAACTGTAGGATACACACTTATGCTCTTCTGTCTAGATAGACACACACACACACACACACACACACACACACACACACACACACACACACACACACAGTTGACTGCAGTGTGAACAGAACCCCTCTACCTAAGTATACAGACTACAGAGTTCAGTACTTTATGCAAGCACCATGGCACAAGTCTGACTTTTACAGAGCTACAGGACAACTTATAGTGGATGACATCAGCAGTGGATGTTGTAGAGAAGATGTTGGGAGACCTGCATGAAATGGATTTGTAGGCAGGTATACCTGTCAAAATGCTGTCAATCCATGGGAATGGTGTGGTAACTGTAGGATACAAACGTATGCTCTTATGGCTAGATACACACACACACACACACACACACACACACACACACACACACACACACACACACACACACACACACACACACAGTTGACTGCAGTGAAAAAAGAACCTCCTATCTATCTAAGTATACAGACTACAGAGCTCAGTACTTTACACAAGTACCACAGCACAAGTTTGACTTTTACAAAGTTGCAGGACAACTTATAGTAGATGACATCAGCAGTGGATGTAGGAGAGAAGATGTTAGGAGGCCTGCATAGGTTCATAGGCTCATAGGAGGTTACTAGGCTGATGGCCCTAGGGCCTTCACAAGCCTTGCCATGTAAAAACTTGAGTACCCTTATTGAACATAGTTAGATGGTTGCTACCAGAGTGATTTGTGATCAGCATCAAATGCCCCTCTCCATGAGGGACATAGGTACCACCCAAGGGGGTGAATTTATGTTCACCCATCCAGTTGTTAAGGTTGTGCTTAAATATGGTCATTGAGAAGCTCTGCTTCAGATGCAGTGGGAGCCTATTCCAGAGGAGCAGCAATTACTGGGATATATATCTGTCTCATCAGCATGTTCTGTTTATGTCACAGGCTAGGTTGAGATCCCTGGAGCAAGTTATTCTTGTCCCATTTGATTTGCAGATATCCAGCATTTCCATTTGAGCAAGGTCCGAACTGTTCTATAGGCCAGATATGGGTTGCAGCTTGAATGATACTGAGTACAGTGACAGGGCTTTCAGTCTTTCCATGTTTGTCATGTTTTCTAGGCCCTGGATTATCCTGGTCAAAAACCTCTGTGGTCTCTAGAGTTGCTGCAGGTGTATAGTGAGGTACATACAGAAGGGAATATTGTACTAAATCAGTGGTCTGATAAAGGGTAGAGTACAGCAGAGCTATAACATCCCTGGTCTTGGATGTGATGGCCTTATTTATGAGGTGTGCAATGCAGAATGCTTTTTGTACTACTATGGACACATGGTGATCAAAGTTTAGATTGCTATCAACCTGTATTCCCAAGTCTTGCACCACTGAGTTTGACCTTAGAGGCATGCTATATATCATAATTAGCAGGGGCTACTTTTTTGCCAAAGTAGACAATGAGGCATTTTTGTGATAAGTTTCAGTCCATGAGTTTGGCATCAATAATTTGTCTGTGTCAACCCTTTCTGTAATATGTTAACATTGTTGGGGGACTCTGTACCCTGTTTACAGTCATCTGAAAACTTGGTAATCCACAGGCCATCTACCTTCACCTGGACTTTAGAGAAATAGTTTCCAAACAGTAGAGGGGCCCAACACAGATCCTTGTGGTACTCCACTGGTAACTGGTCTACTAGTGAAGGTGGACACCCCAAACTTTGACAGTGTGCATTCTATTGGTGAGCCAGTTGGCTACCCAGCTAGTAATGTATCTGTTAATCTCCAGATGGGAGAGTTTCTCCAGGTGGGAGAGTTTCTCTATCATACCTGAATGAGGGATTCTGTCAAAGGCATTGGCTAAATCAAGATAGGTGGTATGTACTGTTTTCCCTCATCCAGGGCTTTGGCGATATTCTCAAAGAAGTCTGCTAGGTTTAATAAGCAAGATCTACCACTGATAAAACTAAAATGGGTCAGGTCAAGAGTTTTGATGGTCACCTGTGTCCTTATGGATAAGATCCATGATGATTCTTTCCATAGCCTTGCAGATAAGGCTGGTTAGGCTTATGGGTCGATAGTTCCCAGGGTCAGTTGATGGAGGTGTAGGCATGTTCATCTGTGAAGATAGTTCTAGTTCTGCATGTTACCAGATTGATGTGAACTGCATATCATACATTTGTTATTAATTTATGTAGTGTAGTTGATATATTTGTGAACAAGTACTGAAAGAGTAGGGTTGCAGTGCATGGGGTGAGGCAACACATGGCTGTATTGTAAATATCTGACATATTGTTAGATAGGGTCTTCAGTTTATGTTTCCACATGTAATTTCATGGAATGAAGAGTAAATGGACAGTAAACAACAGTAATGCATGCTAATAGTGACTTTGCATAACACAGCAGCAAGCAGTTGGCAAACTGTTTGCGCATGCAAGATGATACATATTTCCATTACTTTCCCTGTTTGAGTGTAGTTCAGCAGTGCACAAAGGCGAGCCTCATTGCTAAAATTTGGAGAGTTCGTATTAAGTGTATGAAACACACCTGATGCTTAGCTGGCTCTGTGGCAGCAGGTGTAAACGCAATGACACATTTCCTTGTTTAGCCCAGATGATACTAGGTTCAAATCCAGGTGTATTTAACATGTTTAAATAAACAGTGATAATGCAATGACATTAATTCTTTATGGTACATGTTTTGCTGCGTGTCAGCATAGCACAGCAGGGTTAAGCAGCATTGCACAGAAGTTACCGCAGCATTGTAGGGTCATTCATTGTTGCTTGGCATTGGTAAACAATGACAAACTTCTCACAAATAAAGAGGTAAAAAAATGAAGGGATCCATTGTTTTTTTTTCTGGTACTTATGTGTGTTGTGTGTGATTCTATTTTTTGACCAGGTTATAGGTGTTAAAATGGGGTAGACATGAAAGTGGTGAAATGGGGATCAAGCAGGGGGGAAGAACAAAGAGAAAGCAATACAGGAATATGCAGTATGTAGGTACCCAAGAACCATAGCTATCCATTTCTTCAACAGTGAAAATTGAAAATATGTGCTGAATATTAGTTGACCTTGGACTGTCACCTCCAGAAAGAGGGTTTACAACAACATAATCATGTTGCATAGCCAATTGGTCCAAATCAAATGTGTCAAGAATACATGTGTGTGAAATGGAGAGCTATGTATGGGATGATATTTTTTGTGGGACAGGTACCCATTTTTTGTACTACAGTGTTATGTAGTTATTGCACACGCCACAGAGCTTATATATATATATATATATATTTTAATTCAGTAAGAGAGGAATGCTGGGTAAGGGATATAGGTTTTTCTGGGTCAGGTATGTTGGGTAGGTGAGGAAGCAAATACAAACAAGACAAACAAGACAAGAGATAGGGATAGTGAGGGATGCAAAAGGTTGGTGGACATCTGGATTGGGGTGAAGGAAGGGACAACACAGGCTCATGCTCATCAAACATGGAAGCAATGTGAATCTAGTCCTCACCCACTGATGGCAGGAGTGCTTGACGTCTCCTCCTCCCCCTACATATTATGTAGGAGAGCAGCCTCTCATAGGCATGCATCAATGGTGCAGTGCACAACCTTTTGCACCAACCCTGGCATCTCTTGGCAGGTGATGAAATTCCCCACCTCTGCACCCAGAGGATACCACAGCATCAGCTGCCAGGGCAGTACTACCTGAGGGCAGGTAGTACAGAGGTAGCAGAGATATTGCCACCAGGTTGGGTCCCAGATGTGCTGGGCATTGAGGCTGGTGCCGGTGGAGTGGGGTTAGGCTGATCTACTGGGGCTGGCCTACCTTGCTATGCTGTGAATCATTATTGATTTGGTACAGATGGATGACATGGAGACATTTTGACAATGCCTAACAGAAAATAAGAGAGAGAGAGAGAGAGATAAGGGTTGGGGTGAGAGAGAAAAAAATGATGCTTACACTGTTCTCCAATGTGTGAAATGTCGCACTGGATATGGCCTGAGCCAAACTACTCCAAACCTCAGACTTGTACTGGGAGCCAGATAGTCTACCTGCAGAAACCTTTGGCTGTGGTGCTTTACCAGGAGTCCAATAAATATCCTGGACTCCTGGACACCCCACATCTATACCCTAAACTAGGCAGCTTCCTCTCTAACTCCAGACATGTCTAACACCAGGAGTAGAGCAATGGCAACTAATGCTTTTCTGCCAATTCCTATCAGGTTTACTGTTAGTCTGCAAACCCAAGCAATGATGCCAACTGTGTTTGTGTGATGTTAAGCAGAGAGCAGCAGTGCCAAATAGGGAGAAAAGAAATATTTAAATTGGAAGGTTAATCTGACACTTGACTTTAGTTGGAGGATGTTTGCTGTTGTAGCTTGGAAATATATATTGAAAATCAGAAGGTAACTGTTAGTTAAGTTTGCAGACATATCCACTGGGGGCATAAATATCAAGACCTGATACATTTGTTTTTGGCTTTATACACTGGTAAAATTAAATTTTAAAGTGTGGGATTCAAACCTAGGCAAAAGGGACAAAACATTTTCTTCTACATCAGTGAATTTCCATCTTTGCCATAGAAGAAGTGCTGTTCACACATAGGCAAGAATATTCATAAATACAAATGACAGTTTGAGGTCTTACATATGCATTTTTTTGCCCTGACAAGGTTCTTGTATATAGATCCAGTTGTGTATGTGTCTTATTTAATTGTGAAGGCCATCCAAGTCCAGGTAGCAGAATCATACTTAATGAAATATGGTAGACAGTATACCCTCAGTCATACATCTAAAAGTACAATAAGTATGTCTTATCCTTCATATGTATAATTCATCTCAGCTCCACTATCTAAAGTGTTATAAGTAGAGTGAATATAATGGGAAATGGAACAATAGTAAAAATGTGTGGAACATCCTGTATTAGAACCTCAGTACCATGTGTATGGCAGCCCTACATTTCTACTAGTTGCCACAAGAATGTTGAAATAACACTTGTTTTTTTTTCAGTTCATTACTATAAACTGCAATGTCACAACAGTAAAAACAGGTTGCACACCCTGTAATAGAACCATGTGAATTCCAGCCCTACACTTACAGCTGCTGCCACAGAACTAGTTACATGACAGTTCCATAATTTCCTACTCATTCTTAAGTTCTCTGTGTTAACTGCCATGCAACGACACAGCGTGTTTGCACAATGACAAATAGAATTAATTGAATGTATCCATTTTCAATGATTGACTGTTTGCATCCTGTCTGCAGGTGTTCAATGGCTGCAGGTGTTGGGAAACCTTGCTAACTGTGATGGAAAGCAAAAATTACAACAATGTATCCTCTTTGACCTTTACACTTTTACACATACACTGTCTGTAGTTGTTCTGTCTGCTTCCTGGGTGGACCACTATTCTGGGTTTGTGCATTGCTAAGCATCATGCAAACAAGATAAGGACAGCCAAACTTGACATCCATTTCCCTTGTTTGCACATAGCAGTGCACTGTGTAAACACTGGCCAATATATATATATATATATATATATATATATATATATATATATATATATATATATATATATGGGAAAAGTTGAAATGAAGAAAAACAATCTATGAAATAAACACTACAAAATGTTTGTATACATGAAATATTTCTACATAGGTCTGTATTTGAACTCTCCCTCCAATGAACCTTCAGAATACAGTAAGGATGCCTTATCCCTCTTTGACACATAAACAGCTTTGCAGGAGGGAACTGAAATCAGTCAGCATACAACAGACTGCAACATCATCCACAGTATTTAGAAACCATATAACAGTTATTTGTACATGTATTCATTTTGGATGTAGTGCACTTGAGTGATCACACAACCATTTATGACTATTGCTTGCAAAAATGTAGCCGTGTCTTACCTTTCTGTGTTTGGTGCTCATTCTTGCCTTATCTGACCTGTAATCTGAGACATGTGATATGTAAGGCATTTTATATCATTGTCCTTAAATGTGTGATGATATTAAATTGCAATAATATACAGTTGTTAACAAATGAAGGGGAGGTTGGATGTTAATGAACAGAACCTGTGAATTGTGTGCTGCTTACTTATACTTCCAACCTTGATAAAATTACTTCTACACTTTGCAAGTCTAACCTGATATGCCCAATGGAAGTAGGGCAGTCTGCATTGTTGCTCTGTTTTCCTTATCCTGCCTGTAATCATTCACAGTTGCAATCCATTAGCAGCAAACATTTGGGGAGTGCCTGCACTATGTTTACATCAGCTACACAGAGCCAGCTATTTTGGATTTAGCAATTCTAATGAGTTTACAACTCATTTGTATCTTCACTGTGCTCACAGCCCTGAATCTACACCATAAAAAGGCAACCATGTAGCTAGGAAACCTGAAGGTTAGGAGATTTGTTTATCTGTAGAACACAGAAGAGGCTATTACTTTGGTATATATCTGCACAGAAGACTACTAAACTTGAAAATGTATACTTCGGCTATATACTGCATATGCTGAAATGTCATTAAGAAAAATCTGTTTAATATTATATATATATTAATTAGCAAATGCTACTTTTATCTGTAGTCATTACTTAGAAGTGTACTGATGACAAGGGCATGCTTGTCAATGCACTTCACAGGTATACATGACTGGCAGTAGTTGAAAATTGAATGTTCTGTGTTAAATCTGTAAACATGTTTCAGGGACAGCAAAATTGATAGAACATTTAGTATTTCACTGATGGTTTGTTAGCAAAGTGTGTCATTTGCCTGTTCTTTTGGGGGTGGGGGAGCAAAGCTGCATTTCTGTTTTGGCACAAACAAAGATATGTTACTTTTGTTATTCTCCTTCTTTTGCATCCAGCCTTGCTTTGTGTGTAAATGATAAATGTTACAACCACACAAATCCTGTTCATATTTTAAATATCTATATGTTTCTCCAGTGGGTAACAGTGAAATGGTACCTTTTCTCTTTTGTCTGGAAAAAGGAATTTTTAGTTATGTGATATTTATGTGTATTATCCTTTGGTTGTGTTTTAGATCACCTAGGATTATGGCACCCAGGCATCTCAATCCCCCAAAACCACCCTTCAGTGACAATGAGAATAAGGTTGTGGGGAAGCTTTTAGGTGACATGGTGCCTTTCTGCTTGAGATGGGATACAGATATATGTCAGGCAGAATGCAAATTTGGCAGAGGATAGTTGCAGATGTGAATGCAGTAGGTAGCCACAGCAGGACATATGATCAGGTGCACCATAGGGCTACTGACATGATATCATCTGTATTGTGGAGAGCAGCTGCAGTGGCCCATGATCTGATGGGTACCTGGAGGGGGGGCTGCTACACAGCCACCACTAACAGCAAATAAAGAGTTCTTGTCCACTGTCAGGGATCCAGACAGCTCACAGAAAAGTGCAGCACAGCATATCCTTGACATTGATGCTACTCTTTCAGGGAGAGCAAATAGGTCCTAGGAGGAGCTTCCAGGTAGGCGTATGTATCTCAATTGTTAAATAGTCATAGGTTCATGTTCATAGGTGTTTACTAGGCTAATGACCACAAGGGCCTTTTTAAGCCTGGCCATGCATCCCAAATCTCTGACAAATTCTGATACCCTTGATAAGTGTAAGTATGGGCCTGGGAGATGAACCATTTATAGGTTACCTGTGTTTATTAAAGACATAGGTGCCAAACCAGGGATGAATTTCCAGTTTCCCATCCAACTGTCCAAGTTGCAATTTAATTAGGTTAGGGAAGAACTCTGCTTCACATGGATGGGGAGCCTGTTCCATAGATAATGTAGTCTCTGGGAAACATACATATCAATCCAGCAGGTCCTATTTATATCACAGGCAAGGTTTAAGTCTTTAGAGTGGGTAATTCTGGTGCTGTTTGCTTTGTGGATATGCAGGAAGTCAGTCAGAGTGGGGTCTTACAATGCCTTGTATGACAAGCATAGATCTCCCCTCAAAAGCCCGTCGGAGACAGAATACAGGGATACAGTCTTGAGGGGGTCTGCATAGGACATTTTACTTATGCCCAGTATTCTTTTAGTGGGGAACCTCTGTGGACATTCCAATTGTTGGATATCCCTGGTTAGGTACATACCAAAGGAAGCATTGTACTCAGTGATAGGTCTGATGAATGGCGAATAAAGTGGAACAATGACTTCCTTGGACTTAGATGCCACACCTTTGTTTATAAGTTATGCAACATAGAATGATTTCCTCACTACTGTAGACACATGATGGTCAAAGGCTAGATTACTATCTATGTGTGTCCCTAAGTCCCTAACTACTGGGTGAACTCTAAGAGGAGTGCAGTCAATATGATAGTTACCAGGGATGGATGACTTCCTAAAGTACACTGTTATGCATTTCTTGGCATTTAGTTTTAGCTCATGGCTCTGACACCAGTTGCTTTACTGTGTCAGCCCCTCCTGGAGAACATTTGTGTCAATGTGAGATTCAATGACAGGTCCTAATTTCCAATCATATGCAGATTTACTCAGCCAGAGACCACTGATATTGGCCTTGACTTCTGAGAAGTAAATGCCAAACAGGAGAAGTCCAAGGACTGATGCCTGAGGGACTCCACTTGTGACTGGCCTCTTTCATAGGTTCATAGGTTCATAGGTTTATACTAGGCTATCTGCCCTAAGGCATTTATAAGCCTAGCCCAAAGTTTTGTGGCTTACGCCACCCCTTATATGAAAAAATACTGTGCCCATTAGTTTGTTGTGCCTCTGTCCAGCAGTGACACAGAGATGATTCCGGTAAACCTACGATCTCTCCCATCCACAGGTCAAGATTTCTCTTGAACAGAGCCAGCGAGGTGCTCTGCCTCACATGGACTGGGATTTTATTCCACAGCATAGGGAGTCTCTGAGTGATAAATCTATCCCTCCAGCACGTCCTATTTATATCCGTGCTAAGGTTTAAGTCGCTCTAGTGGTTTTGGTGGATTTGGATTTTTGAGGTGGAGCATGTCCATTAATTCGGGTTGGACATAGCCTTGTATGTCAGGCACATGTCACCTCTGAGCAGACGGTATGACTGAATAGAGCTGGAGTTTCTTCAATCTGGCAGCATATGACAGATTTTGGGAGTCCTTTATCCTTTTGGTGAGGAACTTTGGGGTCTCTCCAATTGCTGCAGATGTCGGGTGAGATACATCCCGAATGGAGCATTGTACTCGATCATTGGTCTGATAAGTGAAGAGTACAGGGGAACAATGACCTCACTAGATCTGGATGTGAATCCCTTCATGATCAGGTGGGCAATGTAGAAGGTCTTTCTAGCCACTTTAGCAACGTGTCAAAAGAAAGGCCACTGTCAACCTGGGTCCCCAGGTCCCTGATAACCTCTTCTGTGCTTAGTGGATTGCCGCCTATATGGTAGCTTGGGGTTTAACTTCAGGCCATGGCTCTGGCACCAGCTATCTGTTTCCGTGAGTCCCTTCTGAAGGATATCCGTGTCCGATGCACTTTCCACTATGGTGCCCAGTTTGCAGTCGTCTGCAAACATTGTCAGCCAAAGTCCTCCCATGTTGGCCTGTACTTCTGAGAAGTAGATGCCGAACAATAGGGGGCCAAGGACCGAGCCCTGTGGGACACCACTTGTGACCGGCTTGGAGTCTGACATAGCGCCAGCAACTCTAACCCTGTGGGTTCTGTCCTTAAGCCAGTTTGCAACCCATCTTGTGACATATGGGTTTACATTTAAGCTGAGTTTTTCTACAATACCCGAGTGGGTATTGTGTTGAAAGCCTTGCAAGGTCAAGGTAGGCTGTATGGACTGCCTTTCCTCATCAATGGCCTTGGAGACTGTTTCAAGAAGTCGACCAAGTTCAAAGGCATGATCTGCCCTTGACGGCCAAACTGGGTCGGGTCCAATGTCTGCAAGTCCCATATCTTTGTTTATGAGCTCCATTATGATCCTCTCCATAGCTTTGCAGACTAGACTTGTTAAGCGGGGTGGTAATTACCAGGGTCCGTGAGGCACTGCCTTTGTGGAGTGGGACCACAGTTGCCGTATGCCACTCCTTGGGCACGTATCCTGTGGTAAGGCTGAGATTAAACAGCTGCCTTATGTGCAGGTTTAATTCCTCATTTAGCTCATGTAGCACACAGCCGGGGACACCATCCGGTCCCATTGATGCTGTGTTTTTAGCTTTAGAGAGAGCAGCTTTCACCTGCGCATTTGAGATGTCTGGGAGGCTCCACTCCACTGGGTTATTTCTCCTTTAGGGGGGGAGAGGGGGGTGAAGTTTGCACTGAACCTGTCTGCCAGTATTTTGGCAATGTCTGTGGGTTCAGTGATTTTTGCATCATTTTGGACTAATTCTGAGCATATCTGGGAGTTTCCACCCAGGTTCCTAACATAGCTGAAAAAGGCCTTATGATTGTCCTTTGAATCCATGGCAATTTTTCTCTCAAAATTGGCCTTAGTTGATTTTATGAGTGCTCGTATTTTTTTACTAATAATGATCAGGGGTGACTTCCCTTTTATGGATTTTGTTCTATCATGTAATAGCCTTCTCCTCTTATTGTAAAGTTTGTTAATGGCTGGGGTCCACCAGACTGGATGTTTGCCCTTTGTGGAAAGAGTCTTGGTTTTATTTGGGATTGCCTGATCCATGCAGTCCTGGTGGTGTTCATAGAAGGCATTTGTAAGGGCTTCTGCAGTTTGGGTTGTGGTTTCCACTGGCTCAGGGGCCTTGAAGGATACCACACCAGTCTTGAGTAGTGTGAAGTTTGCTTTAAAGAAGTTCTTCACTGTGGTCTTTTTTGTTTGGGGTGGGGGATGTGGATTTCCAGTGAGATTAGTTTATGATCAGATCTCACCAATGAGGGATATACTTCCAGTGTGGAGCATTTTGTCCCCATGTTTGTGATAATGAGATCTAGTATATTTTCTCCTCTCGTGGGAACAGTGACTAGCTGTTCCATGGCATTGAATTTATGAACTCCAGGAACCGTTGGGCTAGAAAGTTAGGGCTTGAGTAATGTTCCCAGTCTATATTCGGGTAGTTGAAGTCACCCAATATGATGGTGTTTAGATATACATTTATACCCTCCAGTGTCTTCAGGAAGGCTGTGTGGGGTTCATGAGTTTGAGAGGGTGGCCTGTAGCATGCTACAATTTGTAGAGCAGTTTTGCCTATGGTTAGTTGCACCTGGATGGTTTCTGAAGCTTCGTGCGTTGCCACCAACCTGGAGGTGTGGATATCCTTTATGAATATGGATACACCCCCTCCTTTTGTGGTGTGGTCCGGGTTTTGGGGCCGGAACGCATGATACGAGGTAAAACCGGGGTGCTCTCAGGAGCCTTGAACCAGGTTTCAGTCACAGCACAGACATCGATGTTCTCCATACTGAGAAGGGCCTCGGCATTTTGAGATTTAGACTTCTGGCATTGAGCAGCATTACCCCCAGTTTCTTCCCATTTTTGTTTTCTAGGTGGTAGGTTTAGAATTTGAGCCTTGCCTAAAAAGGCACTATGGGGTGGCAAGAGCCTTAGCCAATATCCGAATCAGGGGGACAGGTGCTGAAGCAGCATGGCTTGTCAAGCATGTCATCCCAGGCAGACAGACACTGGATCCCCTTTGAATGACACCAGACATTAAGCCAATTGTTAAAGCTGATCATCTTGTCTCTATATTGTGGCATCATTCTTGGTGAAGGAAGGATACTGCTCAGGGTCAGGGTCATACCTGCCTGGGCTACATAATCAGAGAGCTCCTCTATGTCTCTTTTCATGTAGTCCAGGGAGGTACGTCTCAGGTCATTCACACCAGCATGAACAATGACTGTGTCATATTTGTACTTGCCGTGGAGTGACCCGAGCTTGTGTGTATGTGGCGGATTCTAGCGCCCGATAGGCAGCTTACTGTGACCCTCTCCTTGTTCAGCCTGGTGAGTGGGACGTCAGTGTGTCTGACTATGGAGTCACCTATGACAAGTATGTTTGGTGTTGCATTTGGCCTTAAGGGCTGTGACTGCTTTGCACACTGATTTTGTGGTTTATGTGTTGCTTGTGGGGTGTCTTGAGGTAGCAGTTGTTTGGGTGTCTGCTTTGGAGGCCTCTGCTGTTTAGGTAAATTTTTACTCAGAGCCTCCAGTATGTCTTTGTGTGTTTATGTGTTTGATTCAGTGGTGTGGTAGCATTATGTGAGGCTTGTTTTGTGGTGTGTGTAGTTGCCTTCTCCTCCTGTCCGGTCTTGCCAGTCCTAAGCTGAGAGAGCTCAGCCTCCAGTTTGGCTAAATAGCTGCATCTCTCGCAAGTATTTGTGTTATGTGGGAGGAGGAGAGGGTTGTTGTACATGAGGCAATTGTAACATTGCCTCAATATTCCCAGATTCACCAACTGGGCAGGAGAGTACGCCAGCATCTGGCCCTTCGACATGCTAGAAAAATTAAGAAGTTAGGTATGAGACTGAATAAGAGAGGACTTAGTAAGGAAGTGGGTACTCCTGGGGGTTTCAAGTGAGGGACTTTGTATAATATAGAAGTGACAAGTGCTGAGCTTTTTTTTTTTTTGCTTTCTTTTTGAGGAAAAAAAAACTTTTAGGAACAAGTGCTGCGCTTTTTAGTCAAGGGATATACTGTTTAGGTTACTAGTAGAGCAGTTCTAAGGGAAAAAATGAAGAACAAACTTTATGGAGCCAGAAAAAGTTTAACCTTGTTAAACCGGGCGCTGCCGATGCTGCTCTAGTGGCAACTCACGAAATCGCTAAAGCTGCTTTATAGCAGGGGCTGGAAAAGGCAGGAAATGACCCAAAATGGTCACTGAACTACAAGTTACTGTCTTAAACCACTCCTCTGAGGACAAACAGGCAGCTCAGTATTCCCCACTCCCACTAGTGAGTAAAGAAACTCCCCCCTGACCAAACAAAGAAAATGGGGAAGTACAGGAACCAAGACAAAGCCCAGGGATCAGCAAAATCTGATCACTGGAACAAACTAGCCAGGAAAGTTAGGAGAACAAGAACATTTTTTTGTTTTTTTCAAGTTTTTTTTTCACAGACAGAACAGAAAAGACAATAAATGCTTTGCTTTTCGATTAAATGCTATCAAAAGCTAGTACACTTGAGTGTGTTAGCCTGTAGTTTAACTTTTAAGCAAACTTAAACTAAGAAGTGCAACCAACAATTAAAGCTTTAAAACAGGAAAAACAGGTAATACCACTATAAAATAGACAGAAAACAGTCGTTGAATAACACAAATGGTCGAAAAATGCAAGAAAAAATACTTAAAATCTGGAAAGTTGCTTTTTTCCTTTCTCTGCTGCTCTAGGAACTCTGCTGGATACCACGAGGAGCTGTGCTGAGTTCTCCACAGCCAGAAAAGCCTGCCAAAGTGCGCTTTATAGCAGGGGGCTGGAAAAGGCAGGAAATTACCCAAAATGGCCACTGAACTACAAGTTACTGTCTTAAACCACTCCTCTGAGGACAAACAGGCAGCTCAGTACTCCCCACTCCCACTGGTGAGTAAAGAAACTTCCCCCTGACCAAACAAAGAAAATGGAGAAGTACAGGAACCAAGACAAAGCCCAGGGATCAGCAAAATCTGATCACTGGAACAAACTAGCCAGGAAAGTTAGGAGAACAAGAATATTTTTTTGTTTTTTTTCAAGTTTTTTTTTTCACAGACAGAACAGAAAACACAATAAATGCTTTGCTTTTCGATTAAATGCTATCAAAAGCTAGTACACTTGAGTGTATTAGCCTGTAGTTTAACTTTTAAGCAAACTTAAACTAAGAAGTGCAACCAACAATTAAAGCTTATAAAAACAGGAAAAACAGGTAATACCACTATAAAATAGACAGAAACAGTCGTTGAATAACACAAATGGTCGAAAAATGCAAGAAAAAATACTTAAAATCTGGAAGATTGCTTTTTCCTTTCTCTGCTCTAGGAACTCTGCTGGATACCACGAGGAGTTGTGCTGAGTTCTCTACAGCCAGAAAAGCCTGTCAAAGTGTGCTTTATAGCAGGGGGCTGGAAAAGGCAGGAAATTACCCAAAATGGCCACTGAACTACAAGTTACTGTCTTAAACCACTCCTCTGAGGACAAACAGGCAGCTCAGTACTCCCCACTCCCACTGGTGAGTAAAGAAACTTCCCCCTGACCAAACAAAGAAAATGGAGAAGTACAGGAACCAAGACAAAGCCCAGGGATCAGCAAAATCTGATCACTGGAACAAACCAGCCAGGAAAGTTAGGAGAACAAGAATATATTTTTTTTTTCAAGTTTTTTTTCACAGACAGAACAGAAAACACAATAAATGCTTTGCTTTTCGATTAAATGCTATCAAAAGCTAGTACACTTGAGTGTATTAGCCTGTAATTTAACTTTTAAGCAAACTTAAACTAAGAAGTGCAACCAACAATTAAAGCTTATAAAAACAGGAAAAACAGGTAATACCACTATAAAATGGACAGAAACTGTCGTGGACTCTCCAATTCTAACTTCCTGGGTCCTGTCTGTGAGCCAATTGGCTATCCACCTGTTGACATATTGGTTTGTACCTGATCTCCTGAGTTTGTCAACAATGCCCGAATGGGGTATTGTGTCAAATGCCTTGGCCAGGTCAAGGTAGGCAGTGATGCTTTGGTGACCTTCTCAAAGAAGTCCACCAGGATGAGTAGGCATGATCTGTTCTTAATGAACCAAACTGGGTTGGGTCTAGTGTCTGGAAGTTTATTATATCTCTCGTGATCATCTCTATGATAATTCTTTCCATGACTTTACATATAAGACTACTGAGACTTATGGGTCTGTAGTTTCCAGGGTATGTATATGGCCCACCTTTGTGCAGAGGCATGACTGTTGACTTTCTCCATTCATAAGGCACGAAGCCTGTTTGGAAGCTACAGTTAAATAGTAATTCCAGAGACCCTAATAGGTCACGTTTAATGTTATTTAGAAGGCATCCTGAGATATCATGTGGGCTCAGTTCGAAGGTGTACCAGATATGTGATTCATGGTAACTGCCTGGGTTGCCAGCACACATATTCATGATGATTCCCCTGGCATTACACATGACTTGGAAGTTAATAAAGTGGAAACCCTCTCTATTTGTGTAACACCTTCCCTGGCCTCTGGTTGGTGCCTTAATTTCTATATGTGTGCAATCTATGGCACCCAGTACTTCAGGGTAGTGTGCTACAGGGTACAATTACTGCATAATTGTGGCCCTGTCCTCAGGAGTATAGGGAAAATATATGTGGTCACTGGCATGTTGGAGCATAGCATTCAGGAACTGATGGAGGATCCTGGATGCTGATGTTTGTGACACCCCTAGAATGTTCCCTGTTGGTCTCTGAAAGGTACCTGTAGCTAAAATTCTAAATGCTATACATACCTTTGTCTCTACTGGTATGTGTTCCCCTCAGTTTCCCCTTGCTATGAGTTGAGGATCATACAGGTTGCAGAGTTCCTGTAGTGTGTGTCTCTCCACCCTGTAGTGCTCTACAATTTCCACATCATGTAGAATGAGATAAGTTAAACTGGGTCTGAAAACACTTCTCCTTCTTGGTCTTGGTCTATTAGCAGCAGCAGCAACATAGACTTTAGCCTATTGTACATACACATGAATTAAAGCAACAGCAGCTCCTAACATCCTTTCACTGTAAACTCCTTTCCTTGGCTGTATTCTAATAGGTTTTGGAATTCAAAGGGAAAACCAGCACTGAGTCTACATGGTTGCTTTATAGCTTGTTGAATAGCTCCTCCATCTTGGATTAGTTGATTGGCATACAGTTCAGCTGCTTACATTGTAATTAGCATGCCATGGTGTGTACTTTGTTTGCACAGCTCCACAAACCATGTAGCACCACTTAATGACTCTAAAACAGTGCATTGCCATGTGCATGTTGCGTCGTGGCACTCACACTATGTAAACAGATAGTGTAGGCTTTATTGAATCTAGCTGATGGTCTTTTAAAATAAAGAATTAGGTAGTATATCAAAGGAAGCACCATCAACTTAAGCTTTCTTTTTTGAGAAGACATCTCAAGAAAATTCACATGTGGTTTAGAAGGGCAATGGGGTATTTGGGCTGTAAATAAACCTGCATTTATTTAGAAAGAATGTAACAAAGCTGTGAAATATACAAATCTGTAAAGAAAATGTAGTTTTGCTTTTCTGTATAATACAGTACATATGCAAAACATAAAAAGATGTGCAATGCAATTGTTTTATTGTCACACTAGAACTAAAAATTACATTAAAATGTGAAGTGCAAAAGCAACTTTCTTTCTGTGAATGCAAGGGCATTCAGATTGCAGTAGAATTTAGAAATGGAGTAACTGTGACTTTCTCCATAGGGGAGGATGGCTATATGCACATTCTCCCTGTTATTACCACATTTAGATTTATCTGCTGCTTGTTGTTTTCTGCAATACATCATGTACGTTTCCAGAAAGGACATTGTTTCACTTGAATTTTGAGTGACAAATAGGAGTAATCCAGTAGGCATTTCAGCTAGTTAGTGATTGATTTTATTTTTGTTAGGACTGTTTGTCCCTATTTTTATTGTTATTTATTTATTTTATTTATTTATTTATTTGTTTATTTATTTTTGGCTTTATTTGCTGTATCTCGAACTTCTTAAAGATTATCAGACTGGACACAATAATTAATATACCAGAAATTAGTTAGAAATGACTAATTTGATAGTCAGCATTTTTATAAGCCAACTGTCTATTGAAACCTTTTATTTTATAGTGTATGTTTTTCTTGTCTTATCATTTCTTATAATTTGTTGTTTGCTGTATACCATTCTAACATTTGGCTGTTTCAATAAGATCTAAGAATTTCCCTTTTTGCCTTGTTATATATGTTGTTTATTATTTTAATATATGACTGTGCCATTATTATAGTTCCACACATTAGTGTAATCAAATTATACAGAAGAATAGAATATCTTAGTCTATTGATTTATTCATGTTCATTACCTTTATACTTAGACACCTGCCATTTATGCATTGAGTAATACTAACAAATGTATAGTTTTGTAAGATGTTATAGGCAGAAGTCCTGAGTTTTGCTTAGTTGTTGTTGTGTCTTTCGGCTTTTCCCGGTTAGGGGTCGCCACAGCGGAACTCTGGTCATCTAATGATTGGCAGTAGATTTTTACGTGCCGAGTTGCCAGCCCTGACGCACAACCTTCAACGAAGGTATGCCCATTCACGCATATCTCCACACAGAAGACGCTCTAGCTGAGAGTCGAACAGGACAACGTCTTACTGTGAGTTGACAACGCTACCGCAGCACCACCACCGCAGATCCTGAGTTTTGCTTAGTATTGCTGGCATATTAAGAAGTATACAGCCTAATGCAAAAATATCAAGACATTAAATGGAAAGCGTTTTAACCTATGTTTTGATTGATTATTAGTTAATATTTTAGTTATATTTTTAACAATTACTTTTTAGGGTAAAGGTTTACATTTTGGCCTTTAGCAGAATGTTCACATTCTTATTATATTTGTATTGTGTAATGTTATTCTAGTTACATACTGTACAAACTTTGTGTATACCATTGTGAGTGAGAATGTGCAAATTATTTTACATTGAAATTATTATAATTTTATCATTCAAAATAATGTTGACTCCAGGTTTTATTTTTATATAATCAGTTATGATCAGCATGATGTTACAAGTAAGAAATAAAGCATAATTTCTTCAAATGTGATTGAATGTGTGTATGTAGTATGTTAGTGAACGTTCTATGCTAAACATTACTGAAGTCTGATTATGGAGTCCCTTAATAGTTTCAGTAAAAGTAATGTTACATTTTAAATTTAATTGTAAGTGACTGTGCAAGTTGTATTACTTTTTATAAAGCCTGAGTGCTTGAACCCTTTATATTATATTTGTTATGCTGCCCTTTTATGTGACCAATTTTGAAATAATGATCTTAATTTTATATCTTCCACCTGTTGTTGACATTTATGTTTGCTCACTTAAAAAGGGGAGCATTAGTCTGAAGGCTATTTTTTGTATTATTTTGAATAAATTGCATTGCTGCTCTATCAGTCCTATCTGTTTTTTAACATCTGTTTAATCTTTAGTTTCTTGTTTAAAAATCCAACTTCCACACCTTAAGACAAGCTAATGATTAAACTACTGCATACACATACACATAATAATTACCAAGATAGGCTAAACATATGTTAAAGTGCTACATACTTTCTAATACTTTATGGTACTACTCCCATCAGCTAGAAATAAACTAGAATACTATAGTTACTACACTAGTCTTAGAAATTAAGGTAAAAGAACTGAGGGTAATGTACAGCTGAGCAGTCTTTCTCTGTCAGAGTTGGATGACGCCAACATATCATTGAAGCCTCATATAAATAAATAATTATTTTTACAATTCAATATATGGAAATATATAGAATTATGTACTATCAGAAAATTGAGTAACACAGTTGAGAAATTGAATATATAGACAAGATACAGTTTTTGCACAAAGAATATAGGAAAAAGCAGGAAGTCGTGGATTCACCAAATGGAGATGAAATTATAACATAGCATGCAAATTACCTTAAGAATATTCAGCCTTCTGAGCAACACACTTTATTTAAACTAAGTCTAAAATCTAAAACCTGAATGGTGGCCTGAAGAATCTTCTATGAATATTTCCATGAAGAAAAGTACCAACACCAACATAACACAATCCAAATAAATAATTTACTATGAGGCTGGGATGTGCCACTAACACAGTCCTTATAAAGAATAAATACAACACATTAGAAATATTATATCTCCATATTAGATCAGTTACATATTATTATAAAAGTGGGCTGCCTAACAACAATTGAAATAATGGATACTGAATAAAATAGTTGTAGTGACCTCACAAGAAAGTGCTAACACAGTAGGTTATTGAAACAGAAAACAGGTAGGGTACATAAGCTCTAAAACTGAATATAACAGAAAAGTATGAAATGGCATAATTTAACTTTACTTAACTACAGATATAATGCATATATTTATTTTACATATGCAAATACAACCAAAGTGCATTGAAATAGTGAATAAAATAATCACAACTTTTGACCTGTTTATTCATACTAGTATGCACTTTTGTCCAAAATATTTCACGTGACTTCTACAGGCAAGCTTTGCTTTACATACCAAATACATTTATCTAAAAAGTTCTTAATCAAATGCTAGAATAAAACTGGTTACCAACTTTACTAATTTTATCTTTCACATCACATTAACTAACACTAATTAAAGCATAATTTGTAGTATATAAAATACTAAAATTGTTGTTCAGAACACATACTTAAAATAAGTAAATTATATATTTCCTTGACTTACTTGTAAAAAGCATAACTTTATTTGATGCTTCTTATTTTTAACTCTGGCATGATATTAACCACTTTATTAAGTCATTGTCGATAATAAGCTCTGAACAATAGATGATATTGTATTTCTTTCCTTTGTATTGTCATTTCCAAGTCTCATTGACTATCACCCCATTGTGCCATCTCTAATACAAAAAAATAAGAGCTTTCTAAAATAATTATGCCTCATCAAATGCCTGTATAATATATAATAGTTTTTTTGATTGTTTATAACTTAAACATGATTCTTTACACACTGGGATACCTTGAGATTGTCTTTCCCACATATGCTTAGGTACAAGTCTCACATACAGGAATATTAACCACAAAAGATGAATTAGTCATGTTCTTTAAAACCAGAAGATTTTTCTGAAGGGGCTTGAAAATAATAGAGACTGTTTGATACATATTGTTGGGTTTTCAAATAGCAGACACACTGAGATGCTCATAAAGCAGTGAGTTTTTATTGTACATGGTGAAAACACAGGCTAGCTTTGCCAGAAAATTAAGCCAAATGGTAGAAACCAGTGAAATAAACATAAGCAAATCACTTTGCAAAACAGTAAAATATTCATTTCTTCAGCTGTGTTTATGACACTATGTAGTTCAGCTGCTCAGAATAAATTACTTGGCTGACAGACTTAAAATGCAATTTTCAGTGCAACAGTCTCTCAGAAATAAAAGGCTTTCTCAAGATCAAAAGTCTCTCTTGGGAATACATGAACCAAACAATATAAAGTCTCTGGTCACCAGGATGTCTACTGATGGGTTAAATAAATTCTTTACCAGTAATTCTCTGGTGGGTACTTCCAAAACTCCATTTCTGGGACTTTCATTGGCAGTCATGGGCTCACAATTGACTCCCACCTTAGAACTTACTGCAGCTTTGATTTCTCGACTCTTCTAAATTATCGGTCCAATGATTTCTGCCACATTAGTTTTACACTTGCCTTAAAATGATACAGGTATGCAGCTATTTTCCATTATCTGAGCGTCAGGCTTTTCATCTTAAATAAACCAGTCCCACTTCCCCTGTTCAAAATCAGCCCCTATTTCCCTGTTCAAAGTACATTTTCTAATGCAATGCTTCTATTATCCCTCTTTACCAGATATTCTAACAAAGCCCATTACTACTATTGACTCACTAAATGTCCCCACTGTTGCCTATTTTCACCACTGGTCAGGTTAAGTAATATATACTGAATAAAATAGCTGTAGTGACCCAATAATTAACATATTATTCCCAGCCTGAACCAAATATCTTCAAGCCCACTGAAAGGTCTGTGAGCCCTAGTCTGACTATCCACATTGTGTTGGTTAACAGTAGAATGGTGATGAATATTATTATGAAATGGCTGTAATGCTAAGGCTCACCTGCATCACTTTACATTGTCTTCCTTCTGCTGGTGAAGCTATTGGAGGGAGCATGATACATTATTAAGGTGAATTTCATATACAAGTGATAATAACATAGGGAAACTAAGGTCCCACATAACAGCCAGACACTGCTTCTTTAAAACTGGGTACTTGGTCTTGTCTTTACTCAGTTTCCTGCTGACATAACAGATCAGATATTATTCATTTCACTTCTTTTGGATCAGAACTGCCCCCTACCCAACCACTGAAGCATCAGTATAAATGATGAATGGTTTGGAGAACTCAGGGTACAACAAAACTAGCTTTGCACAAATACCATGTTTTGAAATGTCTCTTCAGCTTCTGGTGTCCACTTGACGCATTCAGGTAGTTTCACCTTGGTCAAGTTCATGACAATTCTATAGAGGCAAAGTGGCCAATACATTGCTGCTAATATCCACTCAAACCCCTTAAAAGCCAAGAAAACTCTTACATTTACCTTTACTAGAGGAAAAGTTCACTCTTTCACAGACTCTGATCTTACATTTTGTTTGTATCTTCATATGTGATTATTAGAGGGTCTTTTTAAGCCTAGATATACTTCCCAAATGTATTTGATAGGTTTTAATAGGTTTTTATAAGTGGTATGTATAACTTGAACATGGGAGGTTTATTTATAAGCGGCCTCTGTCTAATAGAGAGATAGGTGCAAGGCCACGGGTAAGTTTCCAATTCGCCGTCCACTAGTTCAAGTTGCACTTGAATAGGGATATGAAAGAATTCTGCTTAACATGGATGGGAAGGCTTTTCTGAGAAAAAGTAATCTCTGAGACACACACCTGTTCCTTCATCATATCTTATTTACACAGTAGAAAAGGTTTAGGTTCCTAGATTAAGTATTTCTGATGCTATTTGTTTTTTGGATGTGCAACAGGAGTCTAAGTGCAGAGATAGGGCTTTGAGGCAATCGATGCGGGGCATGCTGTTTTTAACCTGTATTCTTTTTGTGAAGAGTCTCTGTGAATGTTCCAATGGTTGCATATGTCTGGTCAGGTACATACTGAAGGGGGCATTATACTCAGTGATTGGTCTAATGACACCCACATACAACAGAATAATGACATCTTTGGACCTAGGTGCCATATCCTTGCTTATAAGTATAGCAACATAGAATGATTTCCTTACTTTAGCAGACACATTGTGGTCAAAAGCCAAGTCACTGTATATATGCATTCCCAAATCTGTAACCACTGAGTCTACTCTTAGGAATGTATTACCACTGCAGTAATTTCTAGGCATGTATAAAGCCAAATTAGAGCTCACGTAGTGTACATTACCACAGGGGAAATGAAAAACGTGTAAAAAACCTCCACATAAATTCCACAAAGAAACAAGAAATTTAATAAAAAAGTGAAACACCACTGGGTTAAGTGCTTTCATCCTTTTCTAATGCAGGAATTCATCAGAATCCAGAAAAAACAAGTAAGTTGATTTATATAATTAATTACTCAAATCATATGATCAAAAAATACCCAATCACAACAAACCAATAGTTAGTTTTTTTAAAAGGACAGTTGATGTAAGTGTCTAATGAATTATTAAAAGCAAGTAAGTCAGCAAAAAAAAAACATGTACATATAAAAAGAAAATAACACAATTCATATGCATACATCAATTATAATACATAAAAATTCAGCAGTGTATATAATCACAATTAATACATCACTACCAATATAGATAAAAACCTTTCATATTAAATAATCTACACAGCTACAGTTTAACAGCTATAAATTTTAAAGCTGGTAATGTCAATAGTTGCTTGTTGAGCCCAGGGGAGTCGAAACATTCAGCTTTAGTTGTCATATTAGTTCTTTATATTTAAGCAGGGTTTCCCATTGTCCCCCTCCCCATTCATTATGTGATACACCTTCCAAAACACTGAACTTAAACTTTGTAAAGTTTGTACAACTTAGTGTGTGTTTAAAAAGAGAGTTGTTCATATTCTTTTTCAAAATATCATAGTTAAGTCGATATATTATTTTATGGAGGTGTCTCTCGGTCTACATAAAAACATGTGCAACTGGAGCAGAGTATGCTGTACACTACCCCCCTTAGTGACACAGTTACCCTTAGCAAAGAACAACTTAGAATTATTAAAATTATCTATAATAATCGCTTCATCTTCTAAAATAAAAGAACACTGGCTACATGCTCCACACTTTTGTGTACCAATTAACTTTTGTACTAGTCTTGTTTCTCAAATGACCCTTTAAAATTTCTCCCTGTCTCATAAATAAATTCTTGGGTTTCACCTACTAATTTAAATAGATCTAAGTCAATTTTAAAAATATTCCAATTATTCTTAACTATGCCTTTAATCAATTTCACATTACTACAAGTTTTGCTGTTCTGAGCTACACAGACACAAGCACTTTTTTTATATTTTGTTTCTACATTTTGGGAGCATGGCAGCATTCTATCAGGGGTATTGATTTTAACATGGAGTCTCCGAGCTGCTCTAATTTTTTTCCACACTTCACAGTTTATCAACAGGAACTATAAACAACAAAGGGTTTTCACATCTATGTAGATATATAAATATAAATATAATATATAAATATGTAGCAGTAACATCTGCATCCTGGACAGTTTGTATGTCAGATACAGGTCAGGTATATAAAGAACTAGCAAAACCCATTTCACAATTTAACGGACATTGCCTAGTGTAATAATACATGTAGGTGATATATACCTGCAGTCAATAGGAATGTAGTGTAAACTATAAGTATATATAAGTTGTTAATGGAGGTATCTTTTTACACCCTACTGTATGTGCATAAACAATGCAATTCCACACCTCAATGGGTATGTCTAATCTCAAAACATTTGCTGGGACATATGTCCTATTGGTTTATAAATATCTGCATTTACTTTGATGCATGTGTTCTGTTCAAATACCACAATCTTGGTGGCCTGTTGCCACCAATTAATCCTGCATGCTATTGGAATGTCCACTGTTGTTCTATGTGTTATGCTTGCTGTTCAACTGTTGGAACTCTGGTGTGTTGGGTTAATGGGAATACTACTGCATGCTGTTACAACTAATTTGGAATGCTGTTGGCTGTTACCAACCCATATTGTCATGAAATCCTCCTAAACATAGAACATATGGGAAGGCCGGTCCCAGCGGACCCACCTGTTCCACCTCAGCTGGCGATGGCACCTGGCACCAGCAGGTCTGGTGCCCAGCCCGGGTCCTCCTCCTCCGTTGGGCCTGTGCCACCTTCGGGTGGAAGTGCTGCAGGGGATGGGGCTCATCCCCCCATGCAAGTGTGGGTGGAGGAGGGCCACCTCTCACCCTCTGAACGGTCCAGGCTGTGGTGCGTAGGGAGATCCAGCGTTCTGTCACTGATCCTGTACGCCAGCTTGAGGCACGAGTGGCGCAACTCATGGGTGAGCCTGCCCCTCCTACACAGCCCCCAGCACAGCCACCCTCTGGGCTGTGAAGGTGCAGTGGTGACTGCCCATGGGTGGGGATCTCAGTTCCACTGTTGCCATCTGTGGGCTCATGGGCTTGCGGTTTCCAAACATCCTTCCCCGTCAATGTTGTTCACCCCCCACGTGTCATATTCTGCCCCTGTATGCGTCTTGTTTCTCCTGTCTGTTTACCTCCCCAACCTATCTCCCCAAATATACCTACATCCCCTACCCCACATTCCACTCTCACCTGGAAAAAAACAAAAGGGCAATCTGCTCCAAAAATAATTACGCCCCATACATAGCTGCCCATTTTGCACACATCTGCTGGGCATATAAAATGTAATTTAATTGGCAGTACAACATACTTTGTTGTCCTCACCCCTCTCTCATGGGTCGAAGGTTTCATATTTTCCTCCAAAATTATTGCATATGCACAGCTGTTGCTGTAAAAGAAATGGGCAGCTATGGTCCTTCCCTATACCCATCCTGCACATCCCGAGCTGTTTTCCCTACTGTCTTTCCCTCTTTGTGCCCCTTTTTCATCACTTTCCTATCTCCCCATTTTCTTTTCTTTCAAAGAAATGAGCGTGAGGGTTATCAGGAGTAAGCACTTTTAAGCAGTAGTTAGCGGGTTTGCGCAAGTGTGCTCTTGTGTGCGCTTAGCTAAGTATTGCTAAGCTTCGTGCAAACCCACTTACAACTGCTTAAAAGTGCCTTAGTCACCGTGAATGTGAGGCCCCTTGTTCTGCTCAGCAGCAAAATAAAACACCTCTGTCAGTCTCGAACCCCGGACCTTGGACACACTAGATTGCATGAAGTACCACTAAGCCACAGTAGATATACAGCAGGTTGTTGCTGAAATAGATATATCATGCATCAGAATGAGTGAATGTAAAGGAAAAATAGGAATGCCATAACACAAAACCTGTTCTGTGGAACTTTACCAGCAGTTGTTGTGGAATTGCATTACATGACTGTGATAAGAGAACCAGCCATTCTAGCAGGAAATAATGTTACAGCAGCACTTTACAACCCCACACAGTATCATAGCAGGACAAACAGTGGCATATCTGATTAGGGCAGAGGACATACATCCCAACTGTGACTACATTTCAGGGATGTCCCTGATTTTGAAACATATGTTAGCTGTGTCCCTCTGAATCCCCTGAAAAGTACTGACATTAGGCAGAAAGGTGGGGTATTACACCTAATGAATAATGACAATATGTAGGAGTTAGACACCTTTTGTACTTCAGAAAAGGTGTAGTAATCCATATGCACTGGTTCCCTCGAAGTCTCCACTTACTGTCTCTAATATTTTGAAGGTGTACCTCACTTTTACCTACCTTTACCTCACTCTGTTCAAATATGTACCTGAATGTTTCAGAGGCCTGGCCGAGGCAGAAACACACAGGCATATCAGCTTTTCTGCTGTTACACACTGTGCAAATAGCTTTGGAAGGAGTTCCACAAGCATACCCTTATGTAGGAGTACAACACTGAAATACCAAAGGATGTAGCCATGTACTGGTAGCAAACAACTGTAACAATGCCATTGTACCAGTGCTGAAAAGACCTGTGCGTTGCACAGACAGAGAATAACAGCCTAACGTCTGGCTACCATCTGGATAAGTCCACAGTTGGGAGATATGCAGACAGACTACTTGCCTTGCTAAACTAACAGGTACACAGCAACCCTTTAAGTCCAGCAAGATAACATTCACACAATAATACATAATGGTCTCTGTATGTCTGCATCCCCACCCAAATGTACAATATACCTGTGTGTTCAGGGTCTACCAAGGATGTAGGTAGGCATACTCAGTACTGGAATTGTCCAGTTTTCTTGAGCATCGTGTGCTAATGTCAACAATAAAAAAGCACAAACTGTGCAGAAGTGAGTACATTAATATTCACAGTATAGCAGTTCACAAACAGTTCATGTGCCAAATGAATACATCTCAATAACTACTTTTGTATGGCAGTTAATTGTATAAGTAGAAAAGAAACTACATACTCCCATGTATCTTGTGTTAGCATTTGTAGGGGTGAGTACAATTCTACACTGACAACTGTGTACTGGAAGTGGCAACATTCAGGTCTGAGTACAACATTTAAATCACTGGCTACACCTATAGCTTCAGATATAAGAACTATACCAACCTTCTGACTTAAACAACGGTGTCCACAGCAAACAAGCATGGGCCCCACTTTGGAAAGCTGAAAGGGCTACGCCTACCTCACTTAGCAATTTATAGCATTGGGTTGCTATGACAGTGAGTACTGCAATTACCACACAGCAGGCTGCATGCAATTACCAAATGGTGGCCACCAATTGGTGCAGAGGCCATCACATGCACATGTGCATATACCTATAAAAGCAGGCTGTACTTGCTACCCACACATGCAATCATTCCATTGCAGATATTGAGAGAGAGACAGAGAGAGAGACACACACACACCCACATCAACAGAAAAAAAAAAAGCCAAAGACACACGGAACGTAATATTACCAACACATACAAAGGAAAGGTATGTAACAGATATGTATTTACTGACATGTAGTAAATGTTTTTGAAGAGTACTCTACATACTTTGAAACATCCATATGTGGCAGCAGTACGTATCTATGCACAGATGCTGTTAAATAAATTTGTTAGAGTCAGACTGTAAAAATTATTGAGTATTCAAAAACAATGTCAATCAATAACAAACAATAATGCAGGAGAACTCAAGTATCTTATACTCTAATGTACATTAGGAGGCAAAAAACCATACACAAAGTTGTACAGAATTTTGACTGCTTTATTGACGGAGGGCTCCATTTTTTATACATGTCACTATCAGTTTTGCCCACCTCACTGACGTGGTCAGTGACAGGATCTTTACATCATAGTAACTTATGAAAAAGTGCTGAGATGGTGTTTTTCAAAAAGTCTTTTTCCCATGAGAATGTTACAGCCTTGCAAGCACCTGGTCAGTCACAATGACCTCCTGAGGATGTAGCCAATTCAAGGCTCTTAGATTAGTTTGAATACAATGGGTGCAGTTCTTCTTAAAATGCCTTCCTTTGTTCCATGCTCTGCCAGCTGGACACTATCTCTGATGGTGCGCTGGGCTATTCTTCTGGTGGAAGCAGGAAGAAGATACACATGCGAACAGATTTATTATTTTCTAACTTTGCAAAATAATCTTTTACTTGCAAGACATGAGCCAGGCTGTGCTTGAATGCTGCCAAGGCCAAATTTCTGATTACACTGCAGCTTATGCTTCAAGCAATAATATGCAAGTTTATTTCTACTATTATTCTAGTAAGACAGAATTAAATGCATTACATATCATACTACTTTTCAAACTTTGTTCCCTATTATAGATTTAAGTACATTTATTCCTAACTAAGGCACACATTTCTCTATATGTTTGACCACACAGCTTATATATGTTTGAATGTTTGAGTACACATCTTCCTAAGCAGCATACATTGTAAATATATTTTTCTAGGCAGCATGTATGTAAATATATTTTCTGAGCAGCATGTATGTAAATATAGATTTTTCTAACATTCTCCCTCCTGTTAATGCATTTCATTCTATTTGAAACATAAACAATATTATTTCATTCCTCAGCCTTTCCCTTTCAAGGGCTTTCAGCTAAGTAAGTCATTTGTTTTATATTTCAGATAGGCTTTCACTTGGTATCAACAAATTCAATTCCATATCTTGGTACATAGTTTCAGTCACTGATACGTCAACTAGGTCTTTAACTAATTTTTTCACACAGGGTATCCCGCAGCAGACACATGCTCCAATTATGAGCAGTACTACACAAATTGCAATCAGAATGTTCATAAGGACCCCCACCCCCCAAACAGATTCTGGAAAAAGTTCGTCAGTGGGTTTGGGCCTGGTTCTGCCATTGCTGACACCTGCTGTATTACCTCCAGGTGATCATTGATTTTATGCTGGTTGTCTGGAATGTCACAGCATTCTTCTTTGATAAGCGCATTACCACCTCTCGCCGCTAGGGTGAAATCGAGAGCCATTCGGTTCTGTAATACAACTGTTCTCATTGCATTTATTTCATCAGTCACAAGTTCAAGAGCGGAAAAAGTCGCATTGCTCATTACTTCGAGTTTTGACAATTTCTTCAGTTCCCAATTCGATTTGACTGCTCCGTAGGTTGGGAATATCCCAGCCCAGGATATAACACTGTCACTCAAGTCCATATGGGTCAACTTTTCTTTGTCCTTCACAGCCGAATGATCCTTTTAGCTTGCTTCAATCTTACCCACTGGATTAGCAGGTTTTTTGACTGTGTTCTCGGCTTGCTGAGCTACATTTCTTACATTACGTATTTTACCCAGGGGCAATTTTGCAGTATGTCTTATGGCTGGAACCAGATAACCCAAAAAACAACTGCCGGACCAATTTTCAGGTAACCATTTGTAGGCCTTTTTCCCACAAACAAAATAACAGTTTTCTACTTTTGTACTGATGCGGGTTAACCCTGAATGAAACATTTTCTTATCTATAACAGATAATTGTCTATATATTTCAGGAGTTTTTTTCACATCTCTCAATGTTGTTTTCATCAAGCTTAAATATGAACCATAATTCGTGCTACAACTAGTACCTTGGTCTACAGGTTTTATATAACATTTGTAAGACACAGTTATGTTACAGTTACTCCAACCAACCTGGAGTGTATCATTTTTAACAAAACAAACAATTTCTTTCTGAGTAACAGGCAAATATAATGCCACTTTGTCTTGTGATTTCACAGTGCCTGTATCAAATAATAGGTTTTCCCAAGTTTCATTTATCCCCAAGGGGACAGCAGACATCAAAAGTCCTCCATATGCTGTGGGTATTGCAGTACAAACCCAGCAATTTGAAATGTTCATAGTCTTTACATAGACTCGTTTCATAGCCAGGTATGTGTTAAAGTTTGGGTGCCAGTCTATAGCCAGTCCTTCATCACGTTTTATTAATTTCACTTCTGTAGTTATATGCAAGAAAAACCATAACAACAAAAAGGTTACTACAAACATAGTTAATAAGTGTATGATCAGTAGGCCAGTGAACCAATGTCTTTGGGGTTGTTTCGCATTTTTATTCACTCTGCCTCTGGCCATCCTGTTCCTGTGGTATGTCAGTTAAAAGGCGTTTATCCAAGCTAAATTTCTTGACAGGTTTACAGTGTGTCAAATGAACCCAGGATGATCTCTCAGCAATTTTTACTGCAGTAGGTGTTGCTAATAGTACCTGGTACGGACCTTCCCACTTTGGACTCGCCCAGTTCTTCCTTTTGATGACTTTCAGCCAAATTCAGGACCCCGGGGTCAGCACGGCCTCCGGTTTTGCTTCTTGTTTATCTGAAAAAGAGTTCAACTGCAAAACAGTCTTATTTGTTAACAATTTCTTCATATAACTAGCTAATGAGCCATTGGCCTCCAGCTCTGCAGGCATGAGGGCCTTCCATTGTGGCACACAATATGCCCTTCCAAACACTATCTCAAAAGGGGTCAAGCCCTTTACATTTGGAACAGTTCTCATGCTCAGCAGTGCTAAAGGCAGACAGCAAATCCAAGTCTTTTGAGTCTCACTCATTAATTTTCTCAACTTGTTTTTCAAAATTCCATTGTACCTCTCCACCAGTCCTGCTGACTGAGGGTGATAAGCACAATGGTTTTCAAGGAAATCCCAAAAATCTCCCAAGCTGCTGTATTGTCTGGTTTACTTAAATGTGTTCCATTGTCACTATAAATTCTTTCCGGTATGCCAAATCTAGGAATGATTTCTTTCACTAGGGCTTTGCTACTGTTGCTGCATCCGGATTTCTAGTTGGAAAAGCTTCTACCCATTTTGAAAACATATCTATGATCACTAAACAGTATTTTTTTCCCTTCACATTTATTCAGTTCTATGAAATCCATACAAATAGTATGGAACGGATAGGGTGGTGTTGGAAAGCTCCCTCGCCGGTTTAAATGCTCCCTGTGCATGATGTTTGCTACAAATATGACATGTTGCGCCAAAATTTTTGTGTATAATTCAAATCCGTATGTTTGGAATGTTTTGTTAACTAACTGTACCATCCCCACCGTTGAGACATGGCTCTGCCCATGACTCAACAAAGCTGCATATCTAAATAAATTAGATGGCAATATGGGCTTTTTCTCTTTGGAGATGTACAGTCCCTCTTCAAGGATTGCTCCTCGTTTTATTCACTTTTGCTTTTTTGCTTTTGAAGCTAATGTCTGCATTGTTTTTAACATTTTTAAATTTAGAGTCTCAGAAGGTTGTAGTTCTTCATTTAAGAGCACAGTTTCTGGGTCTGAGGCAGCTTGCTTTGCAGCTGCATCAGCCCGAGCATTCCCTTTTGAAATTCTATCTTGTTGTTTGGTATGGGCTGCACATTTACAGATAGCTATTCTAGTGGGTAACTGAATAGAATCTAACAGGTTCAAAATCAATTGTGCATGATTAATCGGCTTGCCAGTAGATGTTATTATTCCCCTGTTTTTCCATTGTTGTGCAAAGACATGCACTGTAGAGAAAGCATACTGACTGTCAGTATATATGTTAACACATTTGTCTTTTGCTAGAGTGCAAGCACGTGTCAAAGCTATCAATTCTGCTGCTTGAGCTGACAGGTTATGTTGCAGGGGTTGTGCTTCTATGATTTCGTCATCAGTCACTACTGCATAACCCACTAGGTTTTTTCCTGTAGGACCTCGTCTACAGGACCCATCCAAAAATGTCACCTCTGCATCGGCTAAAGGTACATTAGTAAGATCTTGTCTGGGTGTGGTTATTTGTTCCATTTTCTGTAGGCAGCTGTGTGGTGTGCCATCCACAGGAATCGGAAGTAATGTTGATGGATTTAATGTCGCAACGTTCAATTGTCATATGGGGTTGACTCAATAGTATGGTCATGCAAGAAAGATGTCTGGCAGGGGATAAAAATGCTATTTTCTCTTGCAGTAAAATTATCGCAACTGCATGAGGTACTCTCAACGTGAGAGGATGAAACAATACCACTGAGGCTGAAGCTTGCACTGCCATAGCTGCTGCGACTACTGCTTGTACGCAGGGTGGTAATGATCGTGCCACGGATCTAACTGTGATGAATAGTAAGCTATGCGTTGCTTGCCGCCATGTTGTTGCGTCAGTACTGACGTCATATATCCCTGCCTACAATCTACAGTTTGAAAAAATCTCTTATGGTAATTCGGAAGCCCTAGAACTAATGATGAAACTATCAGTTGCTTTAGTCTGCAAAAGGCTGCTTCTGCTTCGAGTCCAGTGTAGTGTTTCTTGTGCTGCCATTGGTGCTTTAAATATTAAATCAGCCAATGGAGCTGTTTCTAAAGCATAATTCGGTATCCAACTTCGACAAAAATTAGTCGTTCCCAAGAAGGACATTATTTCCTTTTTGGTAGTTGGTCTAGGTGCTTGTAAGATTGCTGTTTTCCTATCTTCATCTAATGTTTTGCCTTCTTTGGATATCACATATCCCAGGTATTTAACCTGTTTTTTTCAAAGTTGCAATTTATGTTTATTCACTTTATGCCCTTGCTCAGCTAAGAATTTTAACAATGCTATTGTGTCTTCCCTACACTGCTGCTGGGTAGGGGCTGCAAGCAGGATGTCATCTACATAAAGTAGTACTTGGCTGCCCCTGGTGGAAAACCCGCCAGGTTGCTAGCCATTTCTTGTGCGAATATTGTTGGGCTTTCACTATATCCCTGTGGTAGTCGGGTGTGATACCTTTTGCCCTGAAATGTAAATGCAAACCAATGCTGGCTGTCAGGGTGGATAGGTATTGAAAAAACATTGCTAATATTTACCACGGTGAAATATTTTTGTTTGCTTCAAATCATTCAACAAGGTATGTGGGTCTGGCACGTAGGTGCCCTGTATTACCGCATCATTTACAGCCTGTAAATCTTGTACCATTCGCCATTCCCGTTTGCTTTTTACAGGAAATAGAGGAGTATTACATGGTGAATCTTGGGATTCTACCAGTATCCCTTTCTTAAGTAATGCCATTATGATAGGTTTGATTCCCTGTTCCATCCTTGCTCAAAGGATATTGTTTTTTCCTTGGTCTAAAGGCCGATTTTGGTGTAATAACTACTGGCCCTGCTGTTCGAATAAGTCCTACATTTGATTTCCCTGTTGACCAAAGAACATTTGGTATTTCGCTCAAAGCTTTTTCTTCTTCTTCTATCAAGAGCCAGTCAGCTGTCTTCACTCCGTTGTAAGTGTACAGCTGGGCTGCTTCGCTAACCAATTTAGTTTTTGTTTCTGTACTCCTAAGTCCGATAACTCTAAATCAGTTAGTTTCTCCCATTTTGTCACTTTGTCACCCAAGTCTACCCACCTAACATTCTTGTTTTTGGTTAGGCTAACATGCGGTAGTTTATTGGATTTGTACAATTCCAAAAACTCCTGAGGCAATGAACAACTTGCTACACTATTGCCCTCAGTGTCCCAGTATAGAGTCCGTAGTATTAGTTTATTTGCGGGATTCCTGAACAATTTTTGTTCATATTCCTTATCAGGTCCTGATGTGCTACAATAGTATAGGGTACAATGTAACAAATGTTGCTGATTAACATCGAGGGGAAGCACCTTGCTGGTGGCTACATTCATCAGTTCCTTGGTCACTGCCCCTGGACCGGTTGTAACCAGGTCCTGGCTGTACCAATAATAGGCCTTACCCTCCGATCGTACTACAAAAGTATCAGTTTGTCTTTGTGCCTCCATACCGTTCATGGTAGGGACTACTGCTATGCCAAAAAGTTGCATAAGATCTCTTCCTAATAAGTTTATGGGGCATTTTGCAGAAAGTACTATTTTACTTTTTTGGGTCATACCCGAGACGGGGTCAGTTATTGCTATATTATGGGAAAGTGGTTTTCTGTACAGCTGTCCGTTTGCTGCTTTCACTAATATGTAATTAGGTGACTTAGAATGTTCCGGTAACTTTGAAGGATGTATCAAAGTTCGTGATGCTCCTGAATCACACAAAAATTTGACTTTTCTCCCTTCCACCAGAAGTGTAACTTCCGGTTTCGTGTCTGCTAAATAGAGCTCTAAGCTCAGTAATGCCAAATCCAAAACTTCACTTTCCCCAACTTCTACATCCGGTTGCATGTCATTTGTTTTTTCTAAGGTATTTACATTATCCCCCTGCTCATTAGTCTCTCCTAGTGACTGCTGAACAGTATAACTGCCATCTAGTCAATCCTCATTATCCTTATCCTTTTTTTCCACAGGTGCCTTGCTCCTGCAGTCCCTTGCCAAATGTCCCTTCTTACAATTGAAGCACTCACCTCTTTTCTTCCTGTCCTCATAAATTTCTGAGTTTCTGTCAGAGCGTTTGTTACCCTGAGTATTTCGCTTACCCTTCTTGGCTGTTTGTACTACAAAAACTTTTGCACCGTCTTCAGCTGTGAAGACCTGCGTTTTTTTTTTCTTTTTACTGTTAAAATGTTTTTCGGCATGTCTAGCATACTTTAACAAGGCTTGAAGCCTACTTGTTCGGTGATCTATCATGTGCTTCGTGATGAAGCTATTGATAGGGGCAATACAACCTTTCAAAAATGCATTCTTCAACTGTTGTTTATATGAGCTATTATTCTTTTGATTTTCGGGAATAGGCATGCCACTATGGTTATTAAAACATTCTAATAATCTACCATAGTATGCATCCACTGTTTCATTATCTTGTTATGCATTGGTTAATGCAAGTCCAGTCTGCCCTAGGTTTCCATTTTTCAGTAATGCGGTCTGTAAGACCCTTCAATCTAGCATCTAGTTCTGCGTCACTATGTGGGAGTGGCCTGTGTTGCGCGTCACAGGCATTCCAGGCGCCACAGATCATGTGCCAGTCCGGACCTAAAATTTGTCTAACTACTCTTTCTACCTCTTCCCCATTTAGGTGGTAACTCAATCTCATGCCCTGTAAATCCTGTAGAAATTTTTCAAAGTTAATTTTTGGATGGGGAATTCCTTTTGTAGCTTTTCGGATGTCTTTCGGTGTCCATGGTCTATACACTAAGAGAGTTGAGGCCTGGCCCTCCTGTCCTGCCTGTGGGTTTGGTACTTCTATTAATGGACAGATTTCCTCACTCTCATCTAATAAATTTCCGCTTGGTTGAACATCTATAAGCGTTTGGCGTGTTCGGGATCTAGTCCCGATAGGTTCTCTTACAAATGGTTGTCTTAATATCCCTGTTGTCTCTGGATAACGTGGGGGTCCAGCCCGCCTTCCGCTTCATATTCTAAGTAAGGCATCGGAGGAGGTGGTAGGAGGGACCGATGCTACTATTATATTATTATCCTCTTTGTCTAAAAATAATGCTTTTGCATTTTTGTTTTTCTGTTCCCTTCGGTTTACTTTCTCAATCCACCTATGTGCTTGAGGAACGCCCAACTGTTGTTGTTTTTTTGCCTGACCCTCTGCGTCAGATTTTAACTGTTTCAAAAGTTTCAATAATGATATTTTATCTAATTTACCATCAAAGTCATACTTATTAACCCATTTTGAAAAATATCTCACATTATCTGCTCTTTGCAATTGCATATACTTTGCATCTTCTGTTAGGGGTGGGTCACGTGACCCTTTAGTGCATTCATTTCCCATGTCTCTGAAAGAAAAGAAGAGAGAGAAAAAAAGAACTGTTACGTAACCCTTTCTTTTGTACCACGTGGTATCTTATTCCCCGTATTCACAGTAGTGTCTAGAATGACTGTTTACTTTGCTTTGTTTACTTCCTGATCTATGACTCAAGATACAATACTTCGACTACCTCTCTCCCTGCTATCACAAACCTTAGCAATAGCACAGTGTAACCTGGTCCCTGATCTAAAACAAAAACAAAGAGAGGAATTCTGCTTACCCGAGCCTCCCGCTTATGTTTGATATGCTTTTTAGGATCCAGTTTTCCGCTTGCCACAGATCAGACAAGTGGACAGCCTCTTTAGACACGACAATTCAGTCGGAGGTCTTTCCTTCTTCTGCAGATTTCGTGCCACCTATATATTCTGACCTGCAGCTTACCAAGGAATTCCGCTCGAAGGACCAAAATGTTAAATAAATTTGTTAGAGTCAGACTGTAAAATCATTGAGTATTCAAAAACAATGTCAATCAATAACAAACAATAATGCAGGAGAACTCAAGTATCTTATACTCTAATGTACATTAGAGGCAAAACCATACACAAAGTTGTACAGAATTTTGACTGCTTTATTGACGGAGGCTCCATTTTTATACATGTCACTATCAGTTTTGCCCACCTCACTGGCGTGGTCAGTGACAGGGTCTTTACATCATAGTAACTTATGAAAAGTGCTGAGATGGTGTTTTTCAAAAGTCTTTTCCCATGAGAATGTTACAGCCTTGCAAGCACCTGGTCAGTCACAATGACCTCCTGAGGATGTAGCCAATTCAAGGCTCTTAGATTAGTTTGAATACAATGGGTGCAGTTCTTCTTAAAATGCCTTCCTTTGTTCCATGCTCTGCCAGCTGGACACTATCTCTGATGGTGCGCACAAGGCTATTCTTCTGGTGGAAGCAGGAAGAAGATACACATGCGAACAGATTTATTATTTTCTAACTTTGCAAAATAATCTTTTACTTGCAAGACATGAGCCAGGCTGTGCTTGAATGCTGCCAAGGCCAAATTTCTGATTACACTGCAGCTTATGCTTCAAGCAATAATATGCAAGTTTATTTCTACTATTATTCTAGTAAGACAAAATTAAATGCATTACATATCATACTACTTTTCAAACTTTGTTCCCTATTATAGATTTAAGTACATTTATTCCTAACTAAGGCACACATTTCTCTATATGTTTGACCACACAGCTTATATATGTTTGAATGTTTGAGTACACATCTTCCTAAGCAGCATACATTGTAAATATATTTTTCTAGGCAGCATGTATGTAAATATATTTTCTGAGCAGCATGTATGTAAATATAAATTTTTCTAACAGATGCCCTGCATAACTACTGCCATGGACAAATCAGTGTGTAGCTGTGTGCAGTGGCACATAACTGTGACATATATAGCTCAGCATTAAATGTCAAACATCTGATCCATGTTATCTGTGTTCTGTACAGTAGTGTGGACAATGGCTGTTGGGGGAGTAGTGCATACAGTTATAGAAACATGGATGTGACAGAGTAACACATGCATGATAGTCATATTAACGTGTAGCTTAGCATTGGCAACTGCTGTACCAGGCTAGCATGCTAATCTAGCATTTGCAGCTATATATACACCCTCTAATATTACTGTGTGCTCACATTTGACACCTGTTCATGTTGCAGCAAGGCCCAACAGGTCAGCCGTGAGGTCCAGAGACTTACAACAATGTGGACCTTGTGTGTGTATGGCACACACATACGGAGAGATATATCTGTTTCAGATATATTAACATCTGTACATGTGCATAGAGCAAGGGACATACTGCAACTGTTTGTGAAGGGTGGACATATATATGTTGGTGAAGGTTGTTATGTGCATATTTGTATGTAGGTTGTAGTGTGTGGCAAACAAGACAGCATACAGTGCTGGTATATGACATGTGGTGGTTAAACGCTGTGGGTGTGATTTGTTAGGTTTGCAGTGTTGCAGCCAGTGAGGCCTGCTAAAGCTACATGGGCTGAGAACACCTTCAATGCATTTCGCACAAGACTGTGCAATATCGTTACATAACTGTATACCTCACATCCTTTGCATAATTGATATTCCCACCATGAAAGGTGGACTATATATGTGCCTATATGTATATCTATATGTACACCAATGGATGTTTATATGTATGTGTAAATATATATATATACATATATATATATATATATATATATATATATAGAGAGAGAGAGAGAGAGAGAGAGAGTCATATTTACTGCAACAGATGCCTGGTGACAAAGCCATGGCCTCAAGCTCAATGTCAAAAATGCATTGGCATCCCTTTTGGTAAAAACTCTGTAGCCATGAACTAACACATAGGTGGTAGTCTACTTAACACCAAAAGTATGATAAGAGACCATGGGACACAGGTGAACAGTAGTCTCCCCTTTGATAATCACAGTGCCACACTAGTCATGTAATCTGTCTACGTGGCACACATCACAAAAGGTGTGTCATCCAGGGAAAAAGAGGTCAGTGTTCCCCTCTACTCATCACTCATAAAACCCATTATCGAGTACAATGCCCCTTTTGGTATGTACCTCACAAGACATCTACAGCAACTGGAAAGGCCACAAACATACCTCACAAAGAGTATTACCGGCTTCAAACTGATGCCCTATGCAGACCATCTCACAAAACCAAAGCTAGACTGTGTCGCATATTGCCTACCCAGAGGTGACCTCTGCCTAACACACAAAGCTATGTCAAACCCAGAGCTGCTGGACATGCTCCACGTAAACAGATCACAATCCCTATGAGCTACACGCTCTAGGGACCTAAACCTTGTCACCTCAATAAACAGAACATGCTGGAGGGATAGATTCCTATCTCAGAGACATCCCATACTCTGGAACAAACTACCTATCAATAGCAAACAAAGCTCCTCATTAGCACTCGTCATGTATAATCTTGATGACTGGATGGGAGATAGAAAATACACCCCGGGAATCACCTCTGTGGCTCTGCTTGACAGGGGCACATGAAATTAAATTACTTTGGTGGCAAAGGCCAAGGTACCATCTGGCTAGGCTTCTATAGGCCCTGGGGCCAATAGCCTATTACCTACCTATGAACCGATACACACCCACATGTACTTGTTGCAATAATTGCTATGTGAGGTTGACTGAGTGTAATGGTGAATGTGCTGGTGAATATGTCAAAGTTGTGTATATGTGGGATAGCTTAGTGGGAAACTGTTTCTGTCATGGTATTTTGTGTCCTAGCTCTGATCCCAGCAAAAGATGTGTATGCTATTGCTAGGCAGAAAAAGCAGTATGGCATACGGTCTGACGTAGTCCCTTGGTGTTAACTGGGGTGTGCCATTGGAGGCTAAAGCAGTACATGTATGCTTATTGATTGGTACTGCTGGTGAATCCAAATCCTGTATGAACTGTAGTACTACCTGAAGCTGTAGGCTTAAACAGCACAGTATGGTGTATGTCCACATTGCTTGGAACCACTGTTTTGTGTGTTACCTGTAGTCCTCACAGATTACATACTTCAGGCATAAGGTTTTGTAAGTACTGACACACAGTACTGTATGGTACACATGTAAAGCTCATCTGGGTTGCCGTACCTTTGTGTCTTGTATGTATGTCTGATGTGTGTGTGGGTATGCCTGTAACATGCCCTCGGTCATAAGTGTGTTACAGGATATAAGTGCGTATCTAGCAACATGTATAGTCTAGTACAGCAGTATGCCACCTATATTCACGAATGTGCACATATTTTAGGCAGGGGTTTGTCATCAACAACTGGTGTGGTATACTGGTAATACTGTAACTGGACTTTACAATCATTGCAATGGATGATATATTTCTTTATGCATTAGCTTGATATATATACCTCCTGTGGCTAGGTGGTGCATTGTGTCGCATACAGTGTGCCATGTACTGTTGTATAGTCTTACATAGTGGTTTCTCTTTGTTGCTGTGCAGAACATGGTTTAATATATAGAGCGTGCCAGGCACTGTCAGGGAGTTGTAGGTTGAGCACTGATATGTGGTATTGAAAGTGTGTATCCTCTGACAGCCAATAGGTTGCTATATATGGCAGTTCAGTAATATCTGTACTGTAGAATGTTAAGTGTGCCACATGACTTGCTCACACATATTGTTTCATTGTCTTCCAGGGTTCATGGCCCACCATCGCAACCCAAGCTATAGTCCTGCTGAGGATGACGTCATCACAACCAGTCTGGTTCAGCACTACAGACTGCTTTTCTCAAGAACCAGCCAGGACCAGCATGAGCGGACTGCACTGTGACAAGATGTCTGTAGGGTAAATGACATAGGCATGCATAACCGGACATATGAGCAGGTACGCCATCACTGCAGTGATTTACTTAGACATGTCCGGCAGCGTGTGTCTGATGTCCGTAGACAACAGCTTGCCACAGGTGGTGGGGTTACCATCCACCCCCCCCTCACCAGAGTGGAGGAGCTGCTCCTGAGCCTGGTGGCTCCTGGCCAACAACAGCAACAGCAGACATGTATCATCATGGAGGCCAGAGCCACCCAGCAAGTTCACATGGAGTGTGCAGGTAACATGGCATATCTGTAGACTACTGTAACCTCTATTGGTAGATCATGCATATGTGAGATGTGTACTGTGTAGTTAGAAGATGTGGAGCCTGGTGTTGTGCAATACTGATAATTTGGAACATAATCTGTAGGCCTGTGACTGTCAACTGTTGTACTACTGTAAGATTGCAAACCCACAGTAGTAATGCCACAGTTGTTGCCACTGACTGTATCATTTCCTTGCAGGTCCCTCTGGTGTGACAGCAAGGCAGCAGACCCATGCTGGTGAGTGTGCTCTACATTTAATATTGCAAATAAAATGTGCATGTCATAGGTGAGGTGTAGGCCATGTACACATGTAACACACCTACGCATAATGCATGCTGTGCATGTTTGCTGTGAGACTATGCACATCTCAGTAACGTGAGTAGCTGCCTCAAACACATGCAATACACAGAGCATCCCAAACAATTGTAGCTACACTGTAGTGGACATTGGATAGGCAGAGTCGATACACATGCACACAACATACACAACTTTGTCATACTCAGTACATGTTAATATGCTACACATGGCGTATTTAGACACCCGCTGTAAGGTCACACTCCAGTATCCCAAATGTCATCCACACAGCACACATAATATACCAGAGGGGTAGAGGTCTATCATGGGGTGGTGCGACACTCTTCAACACACAACACATTCATGTTAGGCAATGCTCCCTATTGGGCACCTCACAAACCCATGTAACAACTGGCTGTGAAATGGTGAATGTAGCCATGGTACTGCAGTTCAGGTACAGCATGATAGGTGCCAGTCTGGTACACATTAGTAGCCTTGAGTGACCACATGATGCTGCATGATGATGGCTCATGGTACTACACCCCATCCAGTTACAGTAACCACAGTACTACACATAGCATTCATTGCTATACACCTCAGTGTTGTGTGTGTGCAAACATATGCACCTATACACAATATGCATAGCAATCACCATTTGCACAAAGTGACACATATATGTCTTGTAATGCTATTCAGTGTATAGGTCACATGACACACATTGGGTATGTGTGATGTTTAATGTTGCAGTTGCGTTGTAGCATGCCATGTCATTGCTGGCACTGGCATGTCCACAATATGTTCTACACTCACCATAACTACTGTACAATGGCTATGTTGAGCAATGGTATTCCATCAGGTATACATGCACTACTGATCCTGTGTGTATACATAGCATGCATGAGCTAAACCTGTGTCCACAATTATCTGCTAAAGACACAGACACTCTAATCAGAAATGGATATCTATGTGACACACAGATGCACATCCAGCCATGGTATGTATACCTGTGAGTGATGGTGCACAGGACAATAAAGAGCTTTTAATACTTGCACAGCAATGTTGTGTCCATGTACACATTGCATTCCAGAGTGAGGCCAATCACTGAACAACAACATACATGCATCAAAGCCATGTATACTGTTATTAGCAAGGACTGTCTACACTCGCACTGCATGCTGTTGAGCAACACACGTCCTGCATGCTGACACGTGTGATATTACTGTTTGGCTTGTGATACTCTACCCCACCATCAAGCGCTATTGAGTATGTTCTGGATTGCTGGTGTGTGTATGTGTGTGTGTGTGTGTGTGTGTGTGTGTGTGTGTGTGTGTGTGTGTGTGTGTGTGTGTCTGCTTTAGTGAGGAGTGTATTTGTGTGCACGTGTGCATGTGTTCATGTGTGCATTTGTTCATGTGTTCATGTGTGCATGTGTTCATGTGTGCATGTGTTCATGTGTGCATGTGTTCATGTGTGCATGTGTGCATGTGTTCATGTGTTCATGTGTGCATGTGTGCATGTGTGCATGTGTTCATGTGTGCATGTGTGCATGTGTTCATGTGTTCATGTGTGCATGTGTTCTGACATCATGTACAGGTCGTAAACTGTGTTTCCTGTCTTCCTCTCACAGGTGCTGAGGTTGGGCTGGTTCAGTGCGGCAGGGAACCTGATGTCACTGACCCAAATAGTGATAATGAGGATAGGTGTGTTGAGGCACAGGCATGTTTGCCAGGGTCTGTCATTGGGCCACCAATCGACAGTACACAAGTGTCCAACCCATCCATGCACACAGTCATACTGCCTATACATCCATCATCACCAATGCCCTTAGCTGAGGGACAGTGTAGAGTCGGCAATGGCCAGGACAGTGTAGTATCTATGGCACATGCATTCGGACACAGCAGCCATAGCCAGATGTCTGGAATGGTACCACATAGGCAGATGTCCAGGGGTTGTCATCAGAGCACTGCTGGTCATCATGCCCCTGGCAGACGTGCCACAGGTCTTACAATCTCACGCATGTTCCAGGCTGTCATGGAGGCACAGGCACATATGGAACGGTACACCAGACAGGAACTAAGGGCACAGAGGGCACATAACACCGCTTTAAATAACAGTATCCGTGACCTAGCAGGTGCCATCCATAATTACACTGAGGTCATTGATAGACATTGGGGTGAGACATTAGATGTCCTCCACAATGTCACGTTCATGTGTCAGGACAATGCGGGTTGGTTGAGACGTAGAAGTGGACGTATGCCAGCAACATCAGCAGCTGGCAGTCACCACAGATGTCCCTCAAGTCACAGCCACTCCCGTAGTGCCAGTACCAGCCCCAGCAATGTTGGGGGTGGGCTGTCCATAGACCGCCCTAGAAGAACACGTGCACATGGCTCTGGCCAATCCCAGCAGGGACCTGGGTCCAGTGTACATATGTCTACCTCTGAGGATAGTACCCAGTCTGGCTTATTACCTGATACTGTCAGTAGCACTCCTGCCAGGCACAGGTACCGTATCCGTGGCCAGAGATGGTGATCTGTAAAACCTGGCAGGTACAGTCTGTGGCTGTCCCACCAATCCCTGTATATGGCAACCACATAGTGGAACTGTGTGCATGTAGACACACACACACATAAACCAGACGCCTAGGGCTAACACATACCCACACACATTACATCAACATTGGCCCATACCAGTGCTCTTGGCCCTCACACACACACACACACACACACACACACACACACACACACACACACACACACATACATGTTGATTGTATGGCTCAATGTAGGCCTCTGGCAAAGCAACAACACACCCTGTGCATATGATGAAACCTGTGCCACCCCCTGTCATCTGTAACATTGATGCAGGAACAGGCTAACATGATGCTGATGCACAGGGTGACTGTATAGCAGTATTGCAATGTTAGCATGTTGTCAGCAGTAAACTGTAATGAAATCCTTAAAGGTGTAGCTGAGCAGGCATGATGCATTAAAGCTATAATTGTCAATGTAGTATTGTTTACACCAGTGTTAATTCCAATAGTGTATTGTCCGCCCACGTGCCACTTGGCTGATGAGTGTAGTATTGGCAGCATGTGTTAGAGAGTGGACAGTATGTGTGGGATGTGTGCAGCACAGATTTTCAGGTGTACACTGGTGAACATGGTGGAGGTGCACTGTCTGCATGTACGTGCATAGTGGACACATGGGCAGGGTGACATGCCCTGTATTACACAGTGTTAACACTCCATAGTTTCTATTGGTGGCCAGTATGCATTGTACTACACACATTTTGGAACCTGAGTACACATGTGTGTATGACATGGTTTGACACTGTGCTGTGGGGATACTGTTACTATCCATCATTGGTTTGCATTCTGGTAGTATACATCACCTCAACAGCCTGACCATAAACATTCATTAGATGATGTCTTGACAACTGACACACAGATGTAGGACACACAGTAACATTTGGATCCTTCAGGTACTATACTATGCCAGTAACCAGTGTTATTCACCTGCACCCATTCCTGGGACCACCCCTGTTTGGCATATAGCTCTCTTAGGTACAAGCATACACAGTAGGGATATGTCCGTCCACATTTGGAAATGCATACTGTGGGCTATAATGCATTCTCCAGATGACACACACATCCTCCACAAGGGTATTATACAGACAGATACCCATTGTCAAACCCATGCTGTAAAGCTATAGGCCAGCTAAAGCACAGTCATCCACCTTCACAAAACATAGTATCCCCACAGTACCACATGGGTATTAGCCCCCAACATGTTGAGCGTGTACCGATGTATACATACAGCCAAGTGTTACGTCATCTCTCCTTTGATAATCACATTTCTAAAGGTATTTAGAAATCCCTCGGTGGATCACATAAGCAATTAGAGGTCCGCGTGCATATCCACAAAGGTTGTTGTACACCTATAATGAATAGCCATCATTGACAGACTTTGCTGCGTTTGAACAGGTATCAAATATACCTCAGGCATAAACCCTCACTAACACTATTCAATAGAAACCATAATGAGTGTGTGTGACAAGGATGACCTAGGCCAGGGATCACTGCAGTGGCTGGGCTTGTCACAAGCATACAGATGTGACCTCAGGTCTGTTAAACAGCAGTACACCCTGGCAAAGATAACAGATGTGTTAATGGAGAAAGCAGGGTTCCCCCCTATGAAATAATCAAGGTCACATGCATGTATATGTAATTGCCACACAGCTACCTGACATGTGTAATGCACATACTCTTGTCATTGTGATATGTCATATGGTAGTAAAAGCAAAACCCACGACACATTAACCAACAGTGTCACACACACACAGTTATCAAGTGTAGGATTCCAACCCCTACCTAACTACATTATGATACTACAGCAGTACGCATTTACATGATGCGCTATACACATTACTGGGAGTTCTTCTTTCCACAAGTATATTTGTAGGATGGTGACATCATCCGACCTGACAAAGGTGAGAATACCACTTTGAATGTGTTGTAGTAGTCTCCAAAAAGGTTGCTCCTTTCCAAGGGGAGACACACACACAGACTCTCATACAGTTGTCAGTTGCAGGATTCAAACCCCTACCTAACTACGTTATGGTACTACAGCATTACACATTTACATGATGTGCTATAAACATTACTGGGAGTTCTTCTTTCCACAGGTATATTTGTAGGATGGTGACATCATCCGACCTGACAAAGATGAGAATACCACTTTAAATGTGTTGTAGTAGTCTCCAAAAAGGTTGCTCCTTTCCAAGGGGAGACACACACAGACTCTCATACAGTTGTCAGTTGCAGGATTCAAACCCCTACCTAACTATGTTATGATACTACAGCAGCATGCATTTACACGACTCGCTATACACATTATTGGGTATTCTTCTTTCAACAGGTATATTTGTAGGATGGTGACATCATCAGACTACACAAAGTGTGTACATTAGGTGGGCTACATATATGGTATTTCTAAACACTTTGGCAATGTGATCATCAAAGGAGAGTGTACTATCTACTTGGGTCCACAGGTCCATAATTACATTCTCCATACATACTGGATTACCACCTATGTGGTAATTTGTCTGCACTTTGTTTTATCCAAAGGGATGTCTATGCATTGTTTGGCATTCTGCTTGAGGACATTGTTTGACACCTTGTATCTGTCTCTGTAAGACCCTTCTGGAGGATGTCTGTGTCAGCTGTAGAGTCGATTATGGACCACAGTTGGCAGTCATCTGCAAACTCGTTCAGCCATACTCCTCCCATGCTTGCCTGTACCTCTGAGCAGTATCTACTGAACAGGTTGGGTCCCAGGACCAGGACCTGTGGGATGCCATTTGTGAGTGGCTTACAGTCGGACATGGCACATGCAACTCTGAACATGTGTGTTCGATCTGTGAGACAGTTGGCCACCCATCCTGTGACATAGGTGTTAATGTTCAGGCTGGTAAGCTTGTCCATGATGCCAGAGTGGGGAATGGTGTCAAAGGCCTTAGTGAGGTCCAGGTGGGCTGTGTGGCCTACACTGACCTCCATCTATGTTCTTGGTAACTGTTTCAAGGACGTGAACTAGGTTTAGGGGGCAGGATCTGCCTTTAACTAAGCCAAGTTGGGTAGAGTCCAGTGTCTGTTGTTTCCCAATGTGTCTGTTTATGGGTTCCATGATAATCTGCTCCATAGCTTTGCAGACCAGGCTGTGTAGGCCTATAAGGCAATAGTTTCCAGGTTCTGTTGTGGCAACACCTTTGTGGAGCTGGATGGCTGTTGCTGTATGCCATTCTTTGGGTACATAGCCTGTGGTATGGTTGAGTCTGGACAGTGAATGTAAGTGAGGGTGTAGTTCCTTTTGGGGCTGGTGTAAGATGCAGTCTGGCACACCATCCAGACCCATTGATGCTGTGTTTGTAGCTTTGGAGAGTGCTGTTTCTACCTGCATGTCCATGATGTCTGGGGCTGTGCATTCTGCTGAGATGGACACAGGCCCTTTTGGGGGTGATGGGGGGGTTTCACTGCACTTGTCCACCAGGATGTGGCCAATGTCAGTTGGTCCATTGTATGTTTTACCACTTTGCAGTGGCTGACAGCATATTTGTGAGTTGCCACCTACATGTTTGGCATAGCTAATGAAGGATATGCGGTGGTGATTCTTACATTCCTTGGCATTTTGTCTTTAGAAACAGGCCTTGCATTATTTTATGAGCAATCATTGTGTCTTCCTAATACGGATCAGTGATGCCTTTCCTTTTGTGAGGTTTACCCTATCATGTGTTAGTTTCCGCCTTCTGTTGTATAGCTTATTTATGGGCAACAACCAATGGCTTGGTGTCTTCCTTTTGGAGGTGTGAGTCTTGGTTTTATTTTGGATGTCTCAATCCATGCATCCCTGTAGATGCTCATAGAATGCACTTGTAAATGATGCTGTGGATTGTATAGCATTATCCTATAGCAAGGGGACTTTGTAACTTTACACTTTGGTCCTGAGAAGTGTGCATTTTGCTTTTGCAATGTCTTCACAGTGGTTTAGTTGACTTGGGGGGGTGGAATGTGGATGTCCACTGTGATTACTTTATGATCTGTATTACCAGCAAGGGGTTTATCTCTGTTGCAGAACACTGGTACCCCGTGTTGGTGATGCTCCAGTCCAGTACGTTGTCACCTCTAGTAGCCATGGTGGCCAGCTGTTCCAGGGCATTTGAGTGTTTAAACTCTAGGAAGCATTGGGCAATGAACATTGTACACCAGTAATTATCTTGGTCAATATTTGGGTAGTTGTAATCCCCTCATATAATGCTGTTTGGTAGGACCTTTATAGTTTCTACTGTTCTCAGGAATACTGAGTGAGGTTCCTGAGACAGGGTAGGTGATCTGTAGCAGCCAACAATGTGGTAAGCAGCTTTGCCCAATGTGACTTGCACTTGCATGGTCTCCGAGGTCTCATGCAGTGCCACTGACCTGGAGGTGTGTGTATCCATAAGGTAAATGGATACACCCCTTCCTTCTGTATTTCACTCTGTGTTTTGGGTCCAAGGATCAGAGGGATTGTGAGTGTTTTACTTGGGGCATGTCCAACAGCTCTGTGTTTGACATAGCTTTGTATGTTATGCAGAGATCACCTCTGAGTAGGCAATATGCAAGACAGTACAGCTGGAGCATTTACAGACGGTCTGTGTATGGCATGTATGTCAGGCCACCAATGCTCCTTGTGAGGTATTTCTGCAGGCTTTCCAGTTGTTGTAGATGTCTTGTGAGGTACATAGCAGAAGGGGCATTGATGGTCACCCTCTTACACACACATCTGTGCACATCCATCTTTGCCTTATTATACTGTGTTCCCCCTACACATATATATATATATATATATATATATATATATATATATATATATATATATATATATATAGATAGATAGGTAGGTAATAGGCTATCTGCCTGAAGGCATATATTAGTATGGCCAGTGTATGCAGCTATCTCCACCCATGGTGTTAGTTCCCTAGGCCTCTGTGTAGCAGAAATGATGAAGTGCTGCCTGGTGTGACACTTCAATTTCACATACAATCATCAAGGCTCCTCTGGAAGAGTGTCAGTGAGGGACTCGGCCTACTGTTGGTTGGGAGCCTGTTCCAAAGCAAGGGACATCTGTGAGGTAGTACTGTATCCCTCCAACATGTTCTATTTAATGTTGTGATGATGATATCCCCACAGCATGTGGTACAGTGAGCTTGGGTTGACTACAGATAGTGCATGTACATCAGTTCTGCATTGGACATGGACCTGTGTGTTGGGCAGAGATCTTATGAGTAGACAGTATGCAACAGAGTACAGATTGAGTTAAATTCAGTCATGTTGCATGGGGCAACTGTTTGAGGCCAGTAATCTTCTTGTTGAGGTACTTCAGTGCTCATTCCAGCTGCTGAAGATGCCTAGTCAGATGCATTGCAACTCTGATGTGGTACTCTCATACAGGTCTGATGACTGATGGGCACAGGAAACCTCCTTTGACCTACATGCAAAGACTTTGGCGGTTTGTGGGAACACATAGCATGTATTTCTAACCACTTTGTGAATGTGTTTCTGGAAGTGGAGATGACTATCCACATGTGTCCATATCAACTCCATATTTATGGTGTTGGCACCTATGTGGTATTTGTATGACTGTAGCTCGGGGCCATAATCCTGTCACCACATCTGTCTGACTGTGAACCTTTATAAGGATGTCTCTGTTGTCCCAAACATTGGGTATGACAACATTTGCGCAGTCAGCCACAACCTTTGCTAAACATAGCCCTCGTGTGTTTGACTGTATATCTGAAGAGCATACACCAGACAGGTGGGGTCTCATGACTGAGCCATGGGAACAGCAGTTGTTACCAGCTTGAACAGGTGACCACATTTCTTACCTTGTGGGATCTATCTGTACCCCATTTGGCAATCCATCAGATGACATACATATTTATGCATGGGTTGTTGATATTGTGGATATGACATGTGTCTGGGATGTTTGCAATGGGCTTTACAAGGTCTATGTGGGACATGTGTATCTCATTTCATTGCTGTATGTCCTGGGTGACTGCTTTGAAAACAGTGTAGCAGATTTGGGAACCATGATCTGCCCCTGAACAAACAAATATGGCTAGGGTTGGGTGTTTATAGTCTCCCAATACCTCTGTTTATGAGGTCCATTATGATGGACACCATGGCTTTGCAGATAAGGCTTAACAGGCTTATAAGACAATAGTTCCCATGGTCTGTTGTGCACGAACACTTGTGGAGTGTGCCAAACATTGCTGTAACCCATTCAATAGTTTCATATCCTGTACAGAGGGTGAGGCTCAACAGACTGTTCAGGTGCAGGGTCTGTTTGTTCTGGAGTTCACTTATGACACAGCTAGGGAAACAATGTAATCCCATAGACACCATGTTTTCAGGTTTGGAAGGAGCTGTTTACCCATTCTATATGTGATATCTGTGCTTTCACAATCTCCAGGTATGATGATGGGGCCTTTTGTCAGTGAGAGGGGGGTATGTATGTATGAGCCTGTCTGACAGGATGTTGGCAATGTCAGTCATTTACAGTTTGCACTGACTCAGGACATATATGAGTGTACATTGCTATTTATGACATAGCAGAAGGAAGCATCATGGTTCTCTATGGACTCCTTCACAGATTATTTTGCCAGAACATGGATTGGATAATGTTTGGAGTGCACATTGTTTATTGATGATACTGACTGCAGGTTTATTGATCTTCTTTACTTTTTCACTTTCTGTGAACAACTTAAGTACTTGTGGTACATAGTTTGATTACGACAGGGTTCCAATATATTATATGTGTCTGTTTTCATATAACTGTGTGCACAAGGCATGATTGGTGAATAGTGACAGGTTCCTGGGGTAAAACATGCACCTGCCAGATATGTGTGACCCACTGCTGTACTCAGACATGGCCTAAGTGTGTGAGCATGCCCGGTATGACCTTTCAGTATGTTGCTGACTGAAATCCACTACATTTGTTGAAGTGTGTGAGCACGCCCGGTATAGATATTTATACTATATGTGTGTGGAAAATCAAGTTGTATTTTTACTGCAGGGCTCACCTTTGTGTCATAAATCAACAGGGATCATGCTGTGCCTGCAGGGTTTCCATGAGACACTTTGCATAGACTTATCAACATTTCTACATATACGGGGGGCAGCTATTCTTTGTACATTTCTACCTGGGGGCACACCTGATTGTTACTGTGGGTGTACATAGGATGAGAGGTTCACCTGACACTCATACACATTTGCTAGGCCTGCACTGCTATGTAAGGTACACCATTTCAGTCTGTACTGTTGCCTATCGTACTGGCTTGAGGCATAGTACTGTACTACAGATCTTAGCGTCCAATGTCACTTATATTAGATTGCAACTTCATAGCCTACCCAACCCACATCACACCGCCTGGCCTGCTGTTCTCTGTCTGCATAGGCCTGTGGGGGAGGTTACCCATATGCCTCTTTAGGGGCATGATACAGCATTTCTTTGTGTTTGCATTAGTGTACAATTGTCCTGCTGTGTCTGTGCAGTGAAATGCTGTCATGGCTTAGTGGTTCAGTACTGTGACTATAGTGCACAGTATCCTGGGTTCGAACCCTGTCATTGCTTTTTATTTTCATGCTGGGCAGACCAGACTGCTTAAGGAACAGTAAAGCAAATATGAGCATGTTTACCTGACTTTGCTCAACTTTGCCCGACCTTGCCCAACATTGCTCAACGTTGCCCGACGTTGCACTAGTTAGCGCGGGCATTTTTGTTTACATATACTAAATAGTGGTAAAAGCTGCTTAGCACTGCTTTATATTGCTTAAAACATGGCAATCATGCCTCAGGTGGTGCTGCAGGGCTGCCTATGTCGGATGCACATAGTACAGTCCCTATACATGTTTGAAAACAGGTAGTGTCAAGTTAGGCATCCCTTTTATTTTATGTGTGAGTCAGAGAGAGGTATAATTTCCAGGGTTCCTACTGAGCCAGTGTATGTGCTATGCATTGCCTCTTTGCCAAGGCATACTGGGCATGCCTCCTTCTGCCTACTGGGGCAGGCTCAGGTTGTTCCTCCTCCGAGTCACTCTCTGCCTGTGATGGCCTTGGCAATGGTGGGGGGCTGTTTGGCCCTGCCCCATGCTGTTCCTGCTGTAGCTGTTTTCACAAGATCATATTGTGTAGCATGGCACATACCATGACAATTTGGGTACATGTAGTTGGTGAGTACTGCAAGGCTTCACCAGATGTGTCAGGGCACTGGAACCGTGACTTCAGCATCCCAAACACACGCTCAATTACATTTCGTGTTTGTGCATGTGCCTCAATATGGAGTTCTTGTTCAGGTGTGTGTGCATTTCTGATGGGTGTCATCAGCCATGGCTCCAGTGCGTATCCAGCATCCCTCACTAGGTGACCATCAGGGATGTCACCATTGGCAAATCTCTGGTACAGCTGCATCAGATGCTATATATGGGAATCGTGGTAGCTTCCAGGACAGCCAGCACACACATTCAGTATTATGCCCTGGGCATCGCATACGACCTGGCAGTTGATGGAGGGGAAGCCCTTGTGGTTGATGTAGGCCCTACCCCGCTCACTGGGTGGTGCTTTGATGTGTATGTGCATGCAGTCTATTGCACCCACTACCTCAGGGTATTCTGCTATTTGCTGGAAAAGATGCATATTGCTGGCCAATGCCTCACGGGAATTGGGGAAATATACATGATCACCGACATGTGCTGACATGGCATTCAGGAACTGGTGCAGTACCCTGGATGCTGATGCCTGTGAAATCCCCATCATATCACCAGTTGGTCTCTGGAAGGTACCTGTTGCTAGTATTCTTAGGCCAATGCATACCTTGGTTTCCACTGGGATGGGTTCCCCTCTGTTGGTTCTGTGTGTGAGGCATGGCCTGCACAGCTCAACAATTTGCTGCAGGAGGTCTCTGTCCACTCTATAGCGCTCCACTATCTCCAGCTCATGTAGCCACTGGTAGGTTACCCTGGGTCTGTACACTCTTCTCTGTCTCCTCACTGTGGGTTGCTCAGCAGCATTCGCAATGGCACCACCATCAGCATTTTGAACATGTTGGCTTATGATAGCAATGGCAGCCCCTAACATTTTTTTGTCTGAGTTAAGCTTTTTAAGTTTTCACTCTTTGTATACTGCAGTGTTGCAGTGTTCTTGAGAAAAACATGGGGGAATGTTGTTTGCAGAATTTTAAGTGCTGAGCTGGGCTGGGCTAGTGTACTGCCTGTGTAATTGGCTGATTCTGATTTATTTCACCTTGCAGCTCTGCTAGTTCTCCTTGGTTAACTTCCTACTACTTCTTTTCCTTCCTTTTCCCTTTCTGTTTCCACAAGGGGCAGCGCCGTGCAAACAAGCGCACATGCGCACACACGGTGTAAGCATGTTTGCAAGAAATTTCAGATATATCCACAGTGTACACCTTTGGTTTCTGGTTTTCAGCTAGGACAACTGTAGACACGCCTCTTGCAATCCTGAGCAACTCAGGGCAAACACAAGCCACTGTGCTCCAATAAGCTTACAGTCTTTCATACATACCACCTCATGATGTCACCTATCTTCTACTCTACTTCTCCCCTACTCCTACACTTACACTCTAGGGACATGGCTCACATGCCAGGGAAAATTGGGATTCACTATCCTTATCCTCATTTGCATAGGATTGCTAACTAATGCTTGGTTACATCTCTCAAACTGAGCTTCCCCCCTTAGCAACCACTACTCAGTACCCATGTTGTCTTCAGCCTGCCATTCAAATGCATGACAGAATAAGCTTTTTATTAAAAATGCCTATTTTTGGCTATTTTTTAATTATTTTCTGGTTTTTAAAGCGCCACACGTTTGCACGGTGCTGCGCTATGCTTAAACATCGGTGATCGGGGAAAAAATAAAAATTAGTTTTTATTAATTTTCAACCTATAAAAATGCCAATGGCCTTATATTTGGCCATTAGCTTGCTTCCTCAACTGGATGCATCCTTTATTTGGAGCTGTCATAGCTTCATTTAGCTCTTTGCAGAACGGTACTCCGTTACCAACGGAGTACATTTCTGCAAATAACACTGCTCTTCCACGGACAGGTTAGTGGTTCCTGGATCACAAATTTACCTCATTTGCATACATTTCAGCAGCAAATGAGGTAATTTGCATACCATAACACTGTTCGTGCAAGAGTAATTTTAGGAGCTCTCATGCACGCCCCTGCAGGCTATTGCTGAATCGCTCGGCTCTACTCTTAGACTTCGTGCAAGCCTTCGTGAATCTGGCCCTATGTCTTTAATCAATTTCATGTCACTGCAAGTTTTATTGTTCCGAGCTGCACGGACACGTGTTCTTCTTTTGGATTTAATTTCCAGGAGTGGCCATCTTTCCAAAAAGTAATGAAATTTCTTGGCATTGAGTTTTAAACCATGGCTCTGGCACCAGTTATTACTGCATGGATGGCCTTATTGGACAGCATTTATGTCTTCAGGAGATTCTATGACTGCGCCTAGTTTGCAATCATCTGTGAACATGATCAGCTACAGGCCTTTGATGCCAGACTAGATGCCAGACTAGACTTCAGAAATGTAAATGCCAAAAAGGACTGGTCCATGTACTGATCCTTGAGGGACACCACTGATGACCGGCTTTTTTGCGAAGGTAAACTCACCTGTGCTGGCCTCTTGGCCCCTATCTGTCACTATCCATCAGGTGACTTACGGGTTTATACCTAATTTTGTAAGTTTGTCTACAATGCCTAAGTGGGGTATTATGTCAGATGGTTTGACCAGGTCAAGATTGGCAGAATGCACCATTTTACCATCTTCCAGTGCTTTGGTGACCCTTCTTAAAGAAGTCTAATAGGTTAAGTTGGCAAGATCTGCTTTTGGCCTAGGTTGGATACAGTGTCTGAAGTTTTCCTATGTTGTTATTAACCATATTCATGATAATTCTTTCCATGGCTTTACATATGAGACTAGTCTGACTTATGGGTCTGTACATTCCTGCTCTTATGCAGAGGGATAACAGTTGCAGTACTCCATTTGCTTTACACGAAGCCAGTTTGGAGGCTGTGGTTAAATAGTGATTCTAGTGGGCCTGATAGGTCATGTTTCATGCTATTAAGGAGGCATCCTAGAATATTATCAGGCCACATAAATGTGGTGTTCTTGGCCTTGGGAAGTGTATTGAGGGCCTGTTCCCTAGTGATATTTAGGGAAGTTATTGTAGAGGGCTTTTTGTGACAGGTGTCTGGAGGAGAAGGCAAGGTTATTTATCTGCCGGTAGATTAGCTCAGTATAGATGGCTGCATCTACAAATAGTTTGGCACATTGTTGTGTATTACCTTTGAGGGTGCAGACATAGCTGAATAATGTTTTGTGTTTGTCCTTTGCCTAGGTGGTCCATTTACCACAAATAAGGCTTTGATAGACTTAAATAGAACCCAGAGTAGCTTATTTAGTTTGATAAAGAAGTTCTTACCTTGCTGGGCATTGCATTTCCTATTTTTTACCATGATTTTTTTTCCTTTTGTTATACAACCTACTGTTATTGGGAATCTACCAGGGTAGCTTGCCTTTTGGGTTTGTCCTGTGCTTATTTTGGTTGGGTATGGCTGCCTCTATGCAATTGTTTACATGACTCTAAAAGGTTTCAGTGAACAATTCCACATAGGCAGCTCTATTTTCCCAGGGTGTCACTTAATAGTAGAATGGCTTGGAATAATTTCTAAAATTCGATGGTTAGTTGGGGTCCAAGGCTTTATTTGTATTTTGAAGGAGACATCTTAATGGTCTGACCTGACCAGTGAAGACATTACACTCGGGGGGGGGGGGGTACACTATTCTCCAATAGTAGGGAGCACTAGGTCAACGATGTAGGCGTCCCTAGTAAACTTATTGACTAACTGGTCCAGGGCATTTGTGTTGACAAAGTCCAAGAATCTCTGGGCCTCCATGTTTGGGGTTGTGTATATTACAATATTCAGAGATTTTATGTAGTCCACACAAACATGTCCCATGTTATCTCTAATTTCATATAAATTTGTTATTAAAAAGGAAAAAAATGTCATCAAAAATCTAATCTAATAATCTCAAAACTAACCCACTTTGTGCCATTGGAAGTCCAGCTCTGTCTGTTTAATCACACACTGACAGCATCACAACCTTCTTGCATTAGTGTCACTTAATAGAGAGTTTTTATATTTTTATAGAAGTTGACATGTCATTATTTCCTACTTTAAAGTCCTATTTTTTCACTGAAATGGAACAATCTTTGGCAAAGGATGAAGTCTTACTAAACAAAGTATTCAAATATAATCCACCACCACTGCAAGTTGTCCTGTTTTCAAACCACCGTTATTAACAATCAGGCTAAAAGGAGGCACTTTACTATTTACATAGACTTTCAGAACACACAGACAACATTGGGATCATAAGCTATTTCACCACAAAAATAAACAGTTCTTCTAAGATGCAGCATACAAGTCCATTAAAGCAATACCTATTAAAATGTAAGTTCAGAAAATATAATTTAAATCAACATTGCAATAACAATTTGAACCTGTCAATATTCTTTCATTTTCATTATATTATTTTCCATAGATATTGCTACCACTGCCCCACCTTTATCCACATTAATATATCTTTCTGTATTAAAATTTTTGAGATGCTCAGACCAGATGTTTCCTGTTCAGTTAAATTTTAAAAAGTTGTCATATAAAGTTTAGATAATAAATGATTAATTTTTGTCACAGGTACCCAGAAATACAATCAACACTGGGTACAATCCTAGATTATGTTTACTTGCTTTAGAAAATGCTGCCTTCATTTTTATACATCTACTGAAGATAAATATTTCATAGGTAAATTCTAGGGTAGCCTTTCTTGTGGGACATTTTAGGTCTAGCCAGTTTCTCTAAAGGCAAGAATCAAATTTTGTACTTTGGGTTTGTGAGTTAAACATTTTAACCAGTACACCAATCCTCACCCTCCCAATGTTCTTTAAATTCAGTTGTCTTATTAACAGTTATAAAGCAGTAAATGTCTTCCAAACTGGCATCCTTGTTTGGTATATGTATATAATATAGACAGTTTCGTATCTGGAAAAAATACTTAAATTCTGTGAAACTATATACCTTAGCCTGTTCTGGAGAAAGTGTTATCTGTTTCCATTGTTGCTGTTGTGATTCCATGCCAATCATTCCTCTTGATGAAAACTGCCTGTCCTTTTATACTGGGATTTTCACACCCTCACTCCTGTTAACTTGTCTTTCTAGAATTTATCTGTGCTTCCTATTTCTGATAGTCTGCAGCCTAACCAGGATCTTGTTGAAAGCCATAAGTTTGTTTTGATAGCCAACTGCAGGAAACGCCTCAGTTGTTTCTGTTGATATTGCTTTACTCCTATTAGTACAAAAAAATGTTACTTTTGTTCCAATTGGCTGAAGCATCCTCATTATGATTTCCTGATTGGACAATTTCATTCTCTTTCTTTTGTGTTGCATTTTAACAGTGTATACTATCACATTTTATAATCATCTTTATGTTGCAATATTTTTTTTTACACTTACACCTTCTCTTTCTTCATATCTTACAACTCTATTGAGTATACTGTTAAATTTAGAGTTAGGTGGAACAAAATTATTAGAAAACCTTTATTTGCACAAACAATATTTCTGTATTGGATGGCAGTTCCTTCATTTGAAGAAACAGAAACCTCATATATTCCATCTGTTTTTATATATCTTTTCATATTATTATTACTAAACTCATCAGAGCAGATTGTTCATGTTCACTTAATTTAAAAAGAAGTTCTCACTGGGTATTAAAATAATAAACTATGTATTTTTTGGTTACAAGTATCCTCAATACAGTTAAAAATGGATGCAATATTGGATTATGTACATGTAGTTATAAAACACTGCTTTACTTTATATGTTATTTATTCCATCTATAGTAGCCAAATATTTCAAATTCAGTTTTCTTGTGAACAGTCATGTAAGGCACATGCAACAACTGGAATGCCTGCAGAGATACCTTACTAAAAGGATACAAGGCCTAAACAACATGTCCTACATGGACACACTCAAAGCCCTGCTGCTATACTCGGCATCCTAAAGACTGATTGTAAGAAGTGACCTGATCCCAGCATACAACACATCCTCTGACACAAAACTGATGGATTTACTGCACATCAGCAAGTCGAATGGCATCACAAATAATCAAGCTAGGCATTTAAATCTATTCTGCAACATCAACAGAATGGTTTAGAGGACAGATATATCTCAAAGAGGGTACTGCTGCTGTGGAACAGACTTCCCATCCACAAAAAACAAAGTTCTTATTCAAGTACAACTTGGACCTATGGATGGTAAACAGAAAAACGTATGCCAGGACTGCTCTCTGTGCTACTAATGGACAAAGGTAGCTTCTAAATGCTGCAACCCATGCATGGGTCACCTTAAATTATCCATGGTATGATCTTAGCTATTCTCATAAGGGGAAATATATAATTATCAACCACGGGATGGTAAGGCCAATTGCTAACCAAATAGGATAAATTAATTTGAACACAAAAAGGGAAATTGTCTAGACTTAAAATGGCCCACAAGTAAGCTAGCCTAATACTTACCAATGAACCTAGGAACTGATAATTTACCAGAGTACTGGTGTTAAAGGAAAATAACGGACCACCCAGGGATGTCATCCTGGCAGATAGGTTCAGTGCTAACTTTACCCTCCTCTCACCCCCTAAAGGGCCCATCTCTATACCAGAAGAATGCAAGGTTCCTGTACTCATGGCTGCACAGGTAAAAAACACATTATCCAAAGCCAAGAACACAGCATCCATGGGACCTGACAACATCCCAGGCTGCAATCTACATGAACTACTGAATGAACTGGCAGCCCACCTAAGTACCATGTTCAATCATAGCCTCACCCCAGGCTTTGTGCCCACTGAATGGCGCACAGCGACAGTTATCTCACTCCACAAGGGGGGAGCCACCACTGACCCTGGGAACTACTGCCCCATTAGCCTGACGAGCCTGGTCTGCAAGGCTATGGAACATATCATCATGGAACTTATAAACAATGACACTGGTAATCTCCAAACTCTGGACCCCACCCAGTTTGGGTTTGTAAAAGGCAGATCATGTCTCCTAAACCTGATAGACTTCTTTGAAGTGGTCACCAAAGCTGTAGATGAGGGTAAGGTGGTTCACACAGCCTATCTAAATCTCGCCAAGGCTTTCAACACCACCCCCCACTTTGGTATTATAGATATTAGAATTATAGATAAATCCCTATGTCAAAAGATGGGTTGACAACTGGCTCACTGACAGAACCCACACTGTGAAAGTAGCAGACTCCAAATCTGACTTCAGACCAGTGACAAGTGGAGTACCACAGGGTTCAGTCCTGGGTCCCCTCCTGTTTGGTATCTACTTCTCTGAAGTACAGGCCAACACAGAAGGTCTTTGGCTAATGATGTTCGCAGATGACTGCAAACTAGGAGCCATAATCGAAACTCCTAATGATGTGGACATCCTACAAAAGGGCCTCACTCAGACAGATGTCTGGTGACAAAGCCATGGTCTCAAGCTCAATGCCAAAAAGTGCATTGTCATCCCTTTTGGTAAAAACTCTGTACCCATGAACTACCACATAGGTAGTAGTCTAATTAACACCGAAAGTGTGATAGACCTTGGGACACAGGTGGACAGTAGTCTCTCCTTTGATAATCACATCACCACAGCAGTCAGGAAATCCTTCTACATCGCACACCTCATCACAAAAGGTTTCTCATCCAGGAAAAAGGAGGTCATTGTTCCCCTCTACTCATCACTCATTAGACCCATTATAGAATATAGTACCCCTCTTGGTATGTACCTCACAAGACATCTACAACAACTGGAAAAGCCACAGAAATACCTCACAAAAAGGATTACTGGCCTCAAACAGATGCCCTCATGAACCGTCTCAAAACTCCAGCTTTTCTCCATTGTATATCGCCTACTCAGAGGCGATCTCTGCCTAACATGCAAAGCTATGTCAAACCCAGAGCTGTTGGACATGCTCCACTTAAAGAAATCCCAATCCCTCCGAGCTACACGGTCTAGGCACCTAAACCTTGTCACCACAATAAACAAAACATGCTGGAGGGATAGATTCCTGTCCCAGAGACTTCCCATACTCTGGAATAAACTACCTATCTATATCAAACAAAGCTCCTCATTAGCACTCTTCAAGAAAAATCTTGATGACTGGATGGGAGATAGGAAATTCACCCCAAGGATCACTTCTGTGGCTCTGCTTGACAAGGGCACAAGAAAATAATTTTTTTGGGTGGCGAAACCCAGGGTACCTTTTTGGCTAGGCTTATATAGGCCCTAAGGCCAATAGCCTAGTACCTACCTATGAACCTATGTAATGGGGCCCAAAATTTACAGACTACATATAAGCTTCTACTTAAATAGGATCTGCATCAAATCCAGAGGTAAGAGAAATAAACAGGGAGGGGGACAAACAGTTGCATTATGCAATCAGAAATCTATATTTCTGTGATGTGGGGAGACAAACTCCATAACAGAAGATAAAGCAGTACACTGTCCATTTACAAATAAAGCATCTTTTGTAAGAACTAATGAAATCATATTAAAGCAAAAAGTAAGAAAAATGTTTACAAGCACTGGTTGATATTATATACTGTTCACAGACTTAGCTACATACGTGACAGAGTTTAACTGCATCTTCATAACTGTAATCCAGTAGCCTGCATTTACAGTGCTCACCAAAGGGATATTTGTGATGTATTATATCGTATCACATTATATAATGATAACTACTGCTCACCATAACCCTCCAAAATCCTGCCCCTAGTAATCTGACATTAATTTTCTCTCTTTCTTCTACCATTCTTTTTCCCTTCATACCTTTATCTGCCAAACTTTCTGCTTTTATTCTCTTACTTGACCACCACTTACAATTCTTCTGCATTTCCACCACTTTGTTTCCTATCTTCCTCCTCTATACCTACTACATCTTGGTAATGCCTCCTTTTACTTGTGCTGCTACTGATCATCTGTTTAACCTTTTATGTACAGAGTTTTTATTGTTCCTAATATACTTTACTCCTGTAAATTTTTTTTTACTTGCTTAATTTGTACTGTGAATTTTTTTTATTGCACAATTTGTATTGTTGTATCTTTACTTGCATATTTTTGTGCTGTGGAGCTTTTCTCCCCGGGCCTCCACTGAAAAAGGGCACAACCTCAGTTGGACTATCGCAGTCAACAAATGTAAAATAAATAAATAACTATGTCTACAACCTATATAGCTTATTATCAGAAAAAACTACCAATGAGAAATTAGTTATGAAAGGTGAAACAGTTCCATGTCTCTACATATTTAAGGAGGAAAGGACGAGAATGCAAGCTGGTTTTAATGCAAGGAAAATGGTGAAGGAAGAAGGTAAAGGATTCAGTAGGATTTGATTCAGTAGTAGGCCTACAGTTTATGCACCAGACTGAAGATTTAACACAGAGGTCAGGTGCCGAGTAATCCCCAAACACTGTACAACTGTTTTAAGTGCTTAAGAAGTCAGATTTAAAGAATACCTATACAATGAAGTCAGCCTGCAGGTAAGGGGCACTGCACAAATGCAGAACGGCATAGCTCTATTCCATATTTTCAGCTTTTGACAACACTTGATGCAGTTCCTCTTTAGAAAATCGATGACTTCACATGGGCGATTACTAATTAGGTGTTTTAGCTGACTGCTAAATCCCTTACATAAAGGTGTGTGGGCAGACATTACTTGTTTATATGTTAGTTTGCCTTCCAACAATAGGCAACGCAGTTTTCCCCCTGTGGTACAGCAGTGACAGATTGTTGTTATTTCTAGGTTTGCTGCATCTTTCCATACTGTGATAAGGTACAGAAAGTTTGTCTGCTGTACCTTTAAATGGCCTTACCAAAATAATACCTCCAAATAAAATTTTGGCAAAAGCACTGACTGAGTCACATTGTCACCAACACTTAAGTAATTTTCATTTTGTATTACATTTATAGCTGCTGGTTTACTTTTCTGAAACCAGTATGATATTGTTTGACAGATATCAGCTCCCTGCTGAGCTCTATAGTCACCTATCTACAATTATCCATTGGAAATCAAACACCCAGTTCCTTGATTCTTGACAAACAAGACAGCCAGGGGTGAAACCCAAAATGGGCTTTTTTCTTGTCCCACTTACAATGCAGAATCTCATTATTCTAATTAGGTGTACGGAGGACATGGCTTCTTCCATGCCGAGAGTGGGAGGCTATGCCTCTACAACACATACACACACACACACACACACACACACACACACACACACACACACACACACACACACACACACAGTCACAGAAAAGCCAATCTGACTTTTTGTAGCTTCATCCACCTTCTTTCAACTGAAAGCATTGCCAAGGTGCGTGGAGTTTGACAAAACATCCTAGACCTTATTTTATTACTGTCACTTAACACATTAATACCTATGTGGTGTGGAATATCACACCTCCAGCAGCCTACACTCATCCTGTATTCCACAACATTTTTTGAAAAATATTGCTTCATTACTCTAATTGCATTTATATTGAATTACTTAACTGTAAACTGCTTTTTCATACTGATAGTTGGATTTTCTGTTTGTGAGTGCTCTATCTGTGCTTTTCTGTGCATTTTTTGTAAGGTTTATGTGTTCTAGTCAGGTAGCATAGTCTGGATAGAGGCCTGCTGTTATCCAGGTCTGGCTGTTTTGTTTGTTGAGTTCCCTGTGTTTCTGGCAGCCATCTTCTGCTGGTAGTGTCTTGTCTTCGCTGTTAGTGAGACTAACAGGGTTGCCTGACCTTCTCTAGTATGAGTGATTGGTTGAAAGAGCAGGGGTTAACAGGACTGGGTAGTACTTCAAGCTTCTAGATTCTTCCATCTTTTCTGGTATTTAAACCTGGCATCTGCAGGGGGCTGTGCTTGTTTTTACCAGGCTGAGGAGTGGTGATTCATTACTGTGACAAAGCAGAAATTCCCTGAGGCTCCATGAGCAGAATAAGTTTTTTTCTTACATTTATTTAATTGAATTGCGCTTCTTAATGCTTATAGTTGTGCTATACAGTTAATCTACTACATTTCGCACTGTTATAAAACTTTTTTTACTGTTTCACTGCATTTTGTACTGTTTTATACTGTTTTAACTGTATTTCTATTGCTCGATAGTGTTTCATTACTATAATTGCATTTTATTGAATTACTAAACTGTAAACTTTTTTTCATACTGAGAGTTGTATTTTCTGTTTGTGAGTACTCTATGTATGATTTTCTGTGCATGTTTTGTGAGGTTTCTGTGTTCTAGTCAGGTAGCATAGTCTGGATAGAGGCCTGCTGTTATCCAAGCCTGGTTATTTTGCTTGTTGAGTTTCCTGTGTTTATGGCAGCCATCTTCTGCTGGTAGTGTCTTGTCTTCGTTGTTAGTGAGAGCAACAGGGTTGCCTAACCTTCTCTAGCATGAGTGATTGGTTGAAACGGCAGGGTGTTGCACTTTTTTGCTCATTGCACACTGCTGCTGCACTGTTTAAACCCATTATGAAGTATCTCAGTTGCATTTTTTCCCCTTACCAGCACTCCTGTATAACTGACACCCTCCCTTGCAATTACTGTGATTTTATCCAGCCCTACTCACACCTATAGGTACTCTGTTCTGATAGTACCCACTCTATTATCCTTTACCTCTCTTCCACAGATTCTGATAACCATGGATGGCCAATTTCCTGTGGTTTATCCTGCTAGTCTTGCTGATATGGGTATCCTGAGACAGTGCAGCAACTGCCACATGTACACGGACAACCCTCTTCTTCTTCTACCACCTAGGAACACAATATGTGATAGATGCAATTACATTAAGAACCTAGACTCCTTGCTGTCTCAATCACAACCCAGTACATCTGGCACTGAGAAGGTTGTCTGCAGAAACACCACAAACACCACACCTCTAACACCACCCATACCTGTACAGTACATTCCTACATATGTGGAGGTTCTCAACAAAAACATACCTAAACAAAAGAGACCTCTGAGGCAAAAGCACACACACTCATCACAACCCACTGCACCAAGCACCACACATAGTACACATGCCTGTGTCTCACAGCCGCTAAGGCCCAGCCACAAACCTAACATACTAGTCATAGGAGACTCTATCGTGAGACACACGGACGTGCCCCTCACCAGGCTAGACAAGGGGAAAGTCATAGTAAGTGGCTTGTCAGGTGCTAGAATCCACCATATCACTCACGTACTCAAGTCTCTCAACAACAGGTACTGTTATGACTCTGTCATAGTCTATGTTGGAGTGAATGACTTCAGACATACCTCTATGGACTATATGAAGAGAGACATGACTGAGATCACTGAATATATGTCTCAGGCAGCTATGCCACTAGTCTTAATAGGTTCATAGGTTTATAGGTTCATAGGTTTATACTAGGCTATCTGCCCTAAGGCATTTATAAGCCTAGCCCAAATTTTCCTTATATGAAAAATACTGTGCCCATTAGTTTGTTGTGCCTCTGTCCAGCAGTGACACAGAGATGATTCGATCTCCCATCCACAGGTCTAGATTTCTCTTGAACAGAGTCAGCGAGGTGCTCTGCCTCACATGGACCAGGATTTTATTGTCTTATTTATATCCGTGCTAAGGTTTAAGTCGCTTGCTCTAGTGGTTTTGGTGGATTTGGATTTTTGAGGTGGAGCATGTCCATTAATTCCAGGTTGGACATGGCCTTGTATGTCAGGCACATGTCACCTCTGAGCAGGCGGTATGCGACTGAATAGAGCTGGAGTTTCTTCAATCTGGCAGCATATGACAGATTTTTTATCCTTTTGGTGAGGAACTTTTGGGGTCTCTCCAATTGCTGCAGATGTCGGGTGAGATACATCCCGAATGGGGCATTGTACTCGATCATTGGTCTGATAAGTGAAGAGTACAGGGAACAATGACCTCACTAGATCTGGATGTGAATCCCTTCATGATCAGGTGGGCAATGTAGAAGGTCTTTCTAACCACTTTAGCAAAGTGAGTGTCAAAAGAAAGGCCACTGTCAACCTGGGTCCCCAGGTCCCTGATAACCTCTTCTGTGCTTAGTGGATTGCCACCTATATGGTAGCTTGGGGTTACCTTGTTTTCCCGAGGGTATGACTATACATTTTTGGTGTTTAACTTCAGGCCATGGCTCTGGCACCAGCTATCTGTTTCCGTGAGTCCTTCTGAAGGATATCCGTGTCGATGCACTTTCCACTATCCCAGTTTGCAGTCTGCAAACTTTGTCAACAAAGTCCTCCCATGTTGGCCTGTACTTCTGAGAAGATGCCAGACAATAGAGGACCCGAGCCCTGTGGGACACCATGTGAGTCTGACACACCAGCAACTCTAACCCTGTGGGTTCTGTCCTTAAGCCAGTTTGCAACCCATCTTGTGACATATGGGTTTACATTTAAGCTGGTAAGTTTTCTACAATACCCGAGTGGGGTATTGTGTTTGCAAGGTCAAGGTAGGCTGTATGGACTGCCTTTCCCTCATCAATGGCCTTGGTGACTGTTTGAAGAAGTCGACCAAGTTCAAAGGCATGATCTTCCCTTGACAAAGCCAAACTGGGTCGGGTCCAATGTCTGCAAGTCCCTTATATCTTTGTTTATGAGCTCCATTATGATCCTCTCCATAGCTTTGCAGACTAGACTTGTTAAGCTTATGCGGTAATTACCAGGGTCCGTGAGGCACCGCCTTTGTGGAGTGGGACCACAGTTGCCACGTATCCTGTGGTAAGGCTGAGATTAAACAGCTGCCTTATGTGCGGGTTTAATTCCTCATTTAGCTCGTGTAGCACACAGCCGGGGACACCATCCGGTCCCATTGGTGCTGTGTTTTAGCTTTAGAGAGCAGCTTTCACCCACTTTGAGATGTCAGGAGGCTACACTCGGCTGGGATAGTTATCTCTCCTTTAGGGGAGAGGGGTGAAGTTTGCACTGAACCTGTCTGCCAGTATGTTGGCAATGTCTGTGGGTTCAGTGATTTTTGTATCATTTTGGACTAATTCTGAGCATATCTGGGAGTTTCCACCCAGGTTCCTAACATAGCTGAAAAAGGCCTTATGATTGTCCTTTGAATCCATGGCAATTTTTCTCTCAAAATTGGCCTTAGTTGATTTTATGAGTGCTCATATTTTTTACTAATAATGATCAGGGTGACTTCCCTTTTATGGATTTTGTTCTATCATGTAATAGCTTTCTCCTCTTATTGTAAAGTTTGTTAATGGCTGGGGTCCACCAGACTGGACGTTTGCCCTTTGTGGAAAGAGTCTTGGTTTTATTTGGGATTGCCTGATCCATGCAGTCCTGGAGGTGTTCATAGAAGGCATTTGTAAGGGCTTCCATAGCTTGGGTTGTGGTTTCCTCTGGCTCAGGGGCCTTGAAGGATACCACACCAGTCTTGAGTAGTGTGAAGTTTGCTTTAGAAGTTCTTCACTATGGTCTTTTGTTTGGGGTGGGGCGGGATGTGGATTTCCAGTGAGATTAGTTTATGATCAGATCTCACCAATGAGGATATACTTCGGTGTGGAGCATTTTGTCCCCATGTTTGTGACAATGAGATCTAGTATATTTTCTCCTCTCATGGGAACAGTGACTAGCTGTTCCATGGCATTTGAATTTATGAACTCCAGGAACCGTTGGGCTAGAAAGTTAGGGCTTGAGTAATGTTCCCAGTCTATATTCGGGTAGTTGAAGTCACCCAATATGATGGTGTTTGGAGATACATTTATACCCTCCAGTGTCTTCAGGAAGGCTGTGTGGGGTTCCTGAGTTTGAGAGGGTGGCCTGTAGCATGCTACAATTTGTAGAGCAGTTTTGCCTATGGTTAGTTGCACCTGGATGGTTTCCGAGCTTAGATGCGTTGCCACCAACCTGGAGGTGTGGGTATCCTTTATAAATATGGATACACCCCTCCTTTTGTGGTGTGGTCCGGGTTTTGGGGCGGGCATGATATGAGGTAAAACGTAATAGTGCCGGGGTGCTCTCAGGAGCCTTGAACCAGGTTTCAGTTACAGCACAGACATCGATGTTCTCCATACTGAGAAGGGCCTCGAGTCGTGCATTTTGAGATTTAGACTTCTGGCATTGAGCAGCATTACCCTCAGTTTCTTCCCATTTTTGTTTTCTAGGGTGGTAGGTTTAGAATTTGAGCCTTGCCTAAAAAGACACTATGGGGTGGCAAGAGCCTTAGCCAATATCCGAATCCCAGGGTGACAGGTGCAAGCCGTCCCTTGGCAGCGTGGCTTGTCAAGCATGTCATCCCAGGCAGACGAACACTGGATCCCCTTTGAATGACACCAGACATTAAGCCAATTGTTAAAGCTGATCATCTTGTCTCTATATTGTGGCATCATTCTTGGTGAAGGAAGGATACTGCTCAGGGTTAGAGTCATACCTGCCTGGGCTACATAATCAGAGAGCTCCTCTATGTCTCTTTTCATGTAGTCCAGGGAGCACACCAGCATGGACAATGACTGTGTCATATTTGTACTTGCCGTGGAGTGACCAGTGCTTGTGTTATGTGGCGGATTCTAGCGCCCGATAGGCAGCTTACTGTGACCCTCTCCTTGTTCAGCCTGGTGAGTGGGACGTCAGTGTGTCTGACTATGGAGTCACCTATGACAAGTATGTTTGGTGTTGTATTTGGCCTTAAGGGCTGTGACTGCTTTGCACACTGCTTTTGTGGTTTATGTGTTGCTTGTGGGGTGTCTTGAGGTAGCAGTTGTTTGGGTGTCTGCTTTGGAGGCCTCTGCTGTTTAGGTAAATTTTTACTCAGAGCCTCCGAGTATGCTTAAGCAGCATTCTACCATCACCCAGAATGATGCCTCAGTACAAACAGAAAATGATTGACTTTAGCAATTGGCTTAGTTTCTGGTGTTATTCCAAGGGGACTCAGTACCTGACAGCCTGGGAGGACATGACTGACAGACCAAGATGCTTTGCCAGGGATGGCCTTCATCTGTCTCAACTGGGCTTCAGACTTCTGGCAAAGGCTCTTGCCTCCCCCATAGTACCTTTTTTAGGCAAAGTCATGAGGACAAGATTAACAATGTGAAAAAGTCTTCTAAATGAAATTTAAAGGTAATGCTGCTAAACACTAGGAGTCTTAACATGAAACTGCACTCATTGCAAGCATTCCTCACCCTGGAATATTCTGACATTTGTGCAGTTACTGAAACCTGGTTCAAAGCTGCGGAGAGCACCCCAGCCTTAACAGGTTACTTGTCCTACCATAATTTCAGACACCAAACAGAGGGCTACAAAGCCAAAGGAGGTGGAGTTTTTATCAAAGACATGCACACCACCAGGCTGGTCAAACAGTATGATGCACAGGAGACACTCCAGGTTCAGTTAACTATTGACAAAACACCTATTTAAATCATAGCTAGCTACCGACCCCCAACCATGACTCAGGATGCCCACTCCACCTATCTGGTTCATCAAGATTCAGCCCTCTACCCTGATCCTGGGTGACTTTAACTAACCAACCACAGAGTGGAAGACCAAGTCATCATCCTTGGCAAGATCCGACCATAAAGCAATCACTTTCAAAGTCACCATCTCCCCTGACCCGCCCCTTGCCAGAGTCAAACAAAACACTTTTACAAAGCTGATTACAACATCCTGAGAGCAGGTATAAGCAACTTCACAGCTACCATCCCTTCAGTTGAATCAAGCACTAATGTCCAAGTCTACACCAAAAAACTATATGAGCACCTGTGTAGCTGCATGGACTCAGTAATACCTGACAGGACCAAATCATCTTCCTCAAGGAAGAGTAAACCTGTCTGGTGGACAGCAGCAATAAACAGACTCTATAATAAAAGGAAAAAAATTGCTGTCCAGGACCAAGAAGGAGCAGGTGCTAAGTTGGAAGCACTTTCTCCTTTGTCTGAACAAGCTAATAAAGTCACTGGTGAAATCCTCTAAGGCTAACTTTGAGTCCAAATTGGCCAAGTCCACTAAGGACAATCACAAGGCCTTCTTCACATACGTCCTCAATCTCAAAGGTAACTCCCAAATCTGCTCTGAATTGGTGGTCAAGAATACCACATACACAAATGCCAAAGATATAGCCAACCTGCTGGCAAACAAGTTAAGTGAAAACTTCACCCCCCCTGTCCCCCCATCAGTAAACCAGGACATCCCCAGCACCTGCCCCCCTCCCCTCATCACCAGAGAGCAAGTTATCAATGCCCTCTCAAAGGCAAAAAAATACAGCCTCCATAGACCTGACAACATTCCTGGCTGTGTCCTACATGAACTCAGACAAGAGCTCTCAGCACCACTAGGCACCATATTCAACCAAAGCTTGTGCACTGGCTTCATCCCAGCAGAATGGAGAATAGCCACTGTCATCCCTCTGCACAAATCAGGCCCATCAGCCTAACTGGCCTGATCTGCAAGGCCATGGAATGTATTATCATGGAACATATAAACAAGGACATTGGCAACCTCCAAATGCTTGATTCCACACATTTTGGTTTTGTCAAAGGGAGATCATGCCTGTTAGACTTGGTTGCCTTCTTCGAAACAGTCACCAAAGCCATGGACGAGAGCAAGACACCACCTACCTTGACCTTTCCAAAGCCTTTGACACTATTCCCCACTCAGGCATAATAGATAAACTCTCCCAGCTAGGCATCAACCCATGTGTTACCAGATGGGTAGCAAACCAGCTCACTGGTAGAACCCACTCAGTCAAAATAGGGGAAGCCACCTCTAGTAGTAGACCCGTAACAAGTGGCGTACCCCAAGGATCAGTCTTGGGGCCTCTACTGTTTGGGATATACTTTTCTGAGGTGCAAGCTAAAATCAGTGTCTGTGGCTGACCAAGTCTGCAGATGACTGCAAGCTGGGCACTGTTGTAAATACCCCTAGTGATTTGAATATCCTCCAAGAGGGCCTTAACCAAACTAATGACTGCTGCCAGAAGCATGGCCTCAAACTGAATACCAAGAAATGCATCATTATCCCCTTTAGGGAAAACAGTGTCCCCACTAATTATCACATTAATAACAATGTACTAAGCATGCAGTCAGTAGTGAGGGACTTGGGCACCCAAGTTGATAGCAACCTGACTTTTGACCACCATATTGCCTCTGTTGTACGGAAGGCTTTCTACATGGCCCACCTCATAAGTAAGGGTATTTCATCCAGGAACAAGGAGGTCATAACATCCCTGTATTCCTCCCCCCTTATCAGACCCATTATCAAGCACAGTGTCCCCTTCACCATGTACCTTGCCAAGCACATACAACAGTTAGAGCGACCACAGAGGTTCCTGACCAGGAAAATCCAGGGTCTCAAACACCTATCCTATACAGATATACTAAAAGCCCTGTCCTTCTACTCAGTTTAATACAGACTGCTCAGAGGTGACCTGTGTCTGCAGGCCGTCTCAGACTCAACCTTGATGGAGTTGCGTCATATCCGTAAGTCAAACTCCACTCACAACCCGCATGCAAGGTCTCAGCATGGTCTGTGACATTAATAGAACTTGTTGGAGGGATAGATTTGTGTACCATCAACTCCCCATCTGTGGAATAGACTTCCTCTCCATGTCAAGCAGAGTACCTCACTAGCCCTGTTTAAGAGGAACCTGGATGACTGGATGGGAAACAGAAAATATACCCCTGGGATCCCAACTTTGTCCCTGCTGGACAGAGAAAACAGGTGCTGACTTTGTGAGAACATGGGTGAAATTCTTGGCTAGGCTTATAAGGGCCTCTGGGCCAATAGCCTAGTATCATCCTATGAACCTAAGCGTAAGGTAAACAAATATAAATATGCTGTGAACAACAAAAGCCATTAAAACTGTACAATAGCAATATTATCAGTAAGAAGTATTATTTACAGTGATAATAGCGCATTCATAGTCTTTTCCATAAATACTGTAGTATAGTACAGTATATGCACACAAACTCCAAGTTATATTTTTTTCTAAACTTTTTCAAATTTTCATATCTTAAAAATTGTACATGCCAGACATATATTGTTACAATATTTTTTGCTAATCAGACATAAGCTTTCACATAACAACAAGAAATTCATCTATAAGTGTGTGTTTATTGAGATATTTATAGAAATATGAAAACATATATTCAGTTGCATAATTAATAATACAAATAATACTATAGATATCTCTCAAGATGTGCAACTTACAGTGCAAATAACAAAGACAGTTTTCTGTAACAATAGTTAAGGTTTCACTGAATGTCATGCAACAGTTGTAAGTCACTTGTTTTTTGAAGTATTAAGTACATATGGAAATATTTCATATTTTCATAATTACTAACAAACAACTAGCAATATTTTCAGTATGGTGTGATATAAACCAGTGCAGACAGTGATTTGTCCTATCTTCCACACTGGTGTCTCACACCATGCACGTCAGTGAAATGCAGATCTCTCACTTATGAAAATATGATCATTAATATGAAAATCTGAATAGTAAGTGGCAAGCAAAGATTCATTTCTCCACTGCATGTCATCTTAGATTAACAATCTCAGTGTCATTTTGTTAATGATTCAGTATTTTATTTTTCTAATACCTCCTGTTATTAGTTGGCAAGTCACTTGGTTAAAGTTCTGAACGCCATAAAGAGGTATGGGTGTGAACTGGAGGTTTACAGAAAAGGCATTATAGGCTTAAGTGAGTTAAGGCATCAGAGATCTTGGGTATAAATTATCTGCCTTTTGAAAGAGATATAGTACCAAATAAGACAGCATTATTTTTCTAGTTCTGGGAACCAAGATATTGATTTTAGATGCTTTACAGTATGATAAAACCAGTTTGGAGTTTACCTAGTGGTGCTTTTAAGGTATTTCCATGGTATATAAGAGCTGAACAATCGGTTTAATTGGTTCATAATGTAGACTGTACTGTGTGCTGCTGCATTCTGTTAACAAATGTACTCAGAATTTGCTAATAAAGTATCGATTTGTGAGGTATCTCCTTTTTAATTTTGAGACTTATTAGAGAAGATTCCCAATTTACCTGCTGTGTCCTTCTTTTACGATAGTCTTGGAACCGCACAGTGACTGTAGAATTCAGTCCATCCTTCGCTAGTTAAGTCATGTGTAAAAGATGTTGGACCATAACTCTCAGCTGTCCCTGACCTTCCAGAAAGTTTTGATTTTTGCCTCATATTTTTACCTATTCCCTAGAAATATTTTTGGATTTTCTGGTAAATCACTCTGATGATTATTGTCAGCCATAATGCCAGACATTAGAGTTTCATACTTATTCTTCAGAAAATGAATGTTGTTGCAAAACCCGTTGTTCTTTTAACTTTCTAAGTAAGGTAGAGTAATATTTAAAATTGTCTCTGATGTTGGGCCGTTGGTCCACCATTATTTTTTTTTGTCCTTGATTCTTGAGCAAAGAAGTTAAGAGCCAAGTGCTGGACCCCAGTAAATGCATTTAGTTGATCCATTACTATATCAGCAGAGAGGCACCAGAGACATACGTCATCCATTTTTTAAAGAAATCATTTGCCGTTTTTGTTATAGGCATTTCACATAATTAGGCCTGAATCCATGTTGTATATCGGGCTGCAAAGCATGCTTTACTAGATAGGCTTACCACCTATCCCACTTTGCAAGGGACAGTCCCTCTTTGGGCATTTGTGTTCTGCAAAAAAAATGAAAAAATGCCAAATGTCCTGAGATTTTAAGAGAAAAATATTTCATATATTTTATGTAATAGTTGTATAAAACAGTTATTCTGTATCTGTAACACCTAAATGTTATAAGAAACAGAATAAGCAACTAAAATACTACAAGAATAAGTTTTTATTTAAACAAAAAAGTGAAGTTCTGTCCTTTGTACTGGCTGCGGGTATGTTTTGCCCTGCAAAATCTGATGTTTGTACCAAAAATGTCCCACTTTGGGCATTTGAAAAGGTGGCAACCCTATTACTAGATAATCTGAGATCTATAAATGGAAGCCAATTTTGGTATGTCAGCTGAGTGACAATGAGAAAAATCAGTGGTAATTCAGTGCTGTATTAGAATTTCCTGTCTTGCATAGAGGGATCACTATATTTGCTTTGGAGATGGAAGGGATTTTATATTTTTCCAGAATGTACTTCTCGAGACAGATTACAGACTTTATACTATAGTCAGCTGCTAAAATAGTTTATTGGCAATAACATCTCAGAGCATTTAGTAGGAGGAAAAAAACATTTAGGAGTATCCCTACATGTGCTATACATATACTTTTAAAATGCAATGGAGGGTAAAGTTGTGGTTGCTTATGGTCTAACTGAAGACAATGAAGAAATTGGATGGATTGCTTGCTGTTTGTCAGACTAACTGAATTGTGCTAAAGTAATTACTGAAATTCTCAGATGTGTTAAATGGTTATTCATTGGCATAGTTAGATTTGTCACTAGCCTTCCAATTGCTCTGGTGGCTTAGCTCTCTTGATAACTATCATAAGTTTGAAATGGTAGTGTTCTGAAGTTCATTGAAAAATCTTTGATTTTTATTTTTGATGGTAAAGGTGCACATGATTTTGAGGACTTAGTAAGACTGCTAGTCTTTTTATAGTCCATATCTCTTAAACAGTTCCAGGCCTTGTTTCCATTTTTCATGAGTTACCAGATATCTGAAGTAATCCACAGATGAAGTTTGACAGCAAACCTGACTTTTTTATTTTCAGGGCAGCCTGATTAACCTTTTTCTTAAATGTTTTCCTGAAATATTCAGGAACATCATAATCATACCACTCAACCTGCAGATACTGAAAACAAGAACATACAGACAAAAATCTAGGCATCTAATTAGCATAAAAGTTGAATTCCAAATAGCCCATAACTTCTACCTCTTCCAGAAGGAATGTGAGATACTACTCCGAAACAGTATGTTTAACAGAGAGTGTCAAAAATAACAAAAATATAAGCACATTATCATCAAAGAGACAGTGTAAAATCTATAAATTTTAATGAACTGTGTCACAAAATTCTACCACAAAGTTAATTTTTTTCTTCAGAAAAGGGGAGTGTTAAGATATGTGTCCTATTTCTTTAAATTATTGCCACAGCTAGTATGCTGGTTGTGTAGTGTGTGTGTGCGTGTGTGCGTGTGTGCGTGTGTGTGTGTGTGTGTGTGTGTGTGTGTGTGTGTGTGTGTGTGTGTGTGTGTACTAGGTAGCTTAAAAATGACATGCTATGAGTGGGATTCTGAAAATTACGTGAAAGGGTAAGTCAAGCCTGAAAAATGGGACATACCTCCATAAACAAGGGTATCCTAAATCAGACCTGAAAATAGGAATGTTAGGGATAGTTGAGAGGTCTGAATCAGAAGTGGCAGTACTAGTAATACTAACAATTCACTATCAGATAGATATTTGACCAAATAAGCTTTTGGTGTTCTTACTGATTTTGGGAGTATGATACAATTATGAATTCTCCCACACAGAAAAAGATATACCAGACGATTTGGGGAAATCTAGTGATTATTCAGCCAGTTATGTTACAGGTTCCTATCCTATGATCAGTCCTAGTGTTGTCAGTTTAATACCGCCTACCTTAAGAAGAATACTCATATGTTCCTGTGGTGGAGTATGCATTTTATAAGCAGTTTAATACCAGCATGCTATAATCAGTTTAATACTGCATACCTTGAGTAGAATATTCGTATGCTCACGTGGTGAAATACACACGTTATAAGCAGTTGGATACCTCCTACATTAAGTAGAATAGTCATATGTTTATGTGGTGGAATGTACATATTATAATCACTTCAATACCACCTACGTTAAGTGGAATATTCATATCTTCATGTGGTGAAATATGCATGTTATAAGCAGTTTAATACTGCCTACCATAAGTAGAATATTTATATGTTCATGACTGCCTACCTTAAGCAGAATATTGGTGGAATGTGCATATTATAAGCAATTTAATTATGCCTACATTAAATGAGATTATCAGCGTTTCCTTTCCTTGCAGACATTGTAGTTGAAGATTAAAAGCTGACGTATGAAATAACAAAACTGCTGTTCCACCAGTTCTTTCCCAGTTGTTTTTAGTTTAGCCAGCTGACAATTTTTCATGCTGTTTATTGTTTCTTTTAACGTATTTATTTTTCCCTTAAATATATGCAACTTTATCTAAAGCAAAATGGTCCAAGAAGCCTCACTTTGACAGCAGTGTAACTTGAAGTTTATTATAGTGTTCACAGTTACTTATGTTATGTGACAAACCCAAACAAAAGAGTCTGAAGAGTTTTTCTCATCCTTATTTTGGAAGCCTTATTACTTACCACCTGTTACACTGATAATAACTAGATGTATTATATTATGAGATGAACCCAAATAATTGAATCTGAGAAGGTTTTAATCTCATTCTCTTGGTAGGCCTATTATTAAAACTTAAAAAATGGGCAAGCTCTACATCAACATCCTGATTGGAGAATGAACATTCTCCAGCAGGGTATTAATGTATAAGTAATGCTCACTGACAAATGAGTCAAGCTGCTATGGAACTCAGACTGCAAAAAAAAAAACTAACGCCCACCATTATTTTATGCTCACTAAGCAGTGTTTTTTCTGTTTAGCGATCATAAAATGTAAAGCAAAAAAAAGGAGAGAGACGTGTGTGTGTGTGTGTGTGTGTGTGTGTGTGTGTGTGTGTGTGTGTGTGTGTGTGTGTGTGTGTGTGTGTGAGACAGACAGAGAGATCGAGAGAGTGAGAGAGAAAGTTAGAGTGATCTTGTGTGAGTGAATGTGGGTATGAAAGCAGAGGAGACTGTGTGTGTGTGTGTGTGTGTGTGTGTGTGTGTGTGTGTGTGTGTGTGTGTGTGTGTGTGTGTGTGTGTGTGTGTGTGTGTGTGTGTGTGAGACAGACAGAGAGACCGAGAGAGTGAGAGAGAAAGTTAGAGTGATCTTGTGTGAGTGAATGTGGGTATGAAAGCAGAGGAGATTGTGTGTGTGTGTGTGTGTGTGTGTGTGTGTGTGTGTGTGTGTGTGCGTGTGTATTTGTGTGAAAGCAGAAGAGACTCTGTATGTATGTATGAGAGAGAGAGAATGGGCTCTATGTAAAATTGTTGTTTTACTTGCTTATTAATTTTTTAAGCACTATATTATTTTTCATATATGTTTGATGCAAAATGCTTCCTCCAACACCATTAACATATAGTACAGCAAGTTTGAAACATTAGGCGGAGGAACTATTTTGCATTAAAAATATATAAAAATAATACAGTACTTAAAAAAATAAATAAGCAAGTAAATAAAGCACAACAATTATACAGAGCCCATACTCTAAGCACAATAATGCCCTCCAGGGTGTGTGTTAATGTGTAATTAATACCCTTCCAGGGGAGTACAGGCCTGACGATGCAGACATCCTTGGGCAGGCGTTAATTACACACTAAAACATACCCTGTCAAGCATTATTGCTTGCTTATTACATTGTTCACAAATACCTGTGTTATGGAAAGAATGTAAACAAAACAAGGAGTCACAATGGAAATCTGGTACAGTTTGTCAACAAGTCTACTTATTAATGACTTCTGTGAGGAAGCTAAGTCAAAATTAAAACACGTATTGTTTGATGATTTTCACAAATTAGGCTAACTAATGTACTAGTCACAAACAGAAAATTTAGTCAAGTGGGCAGCAGATTAGAGCACCAAAAAGTAGTAAAAATGGACTAGTTATGGATTATTTTTATGACTACTGCTGCATAATATGATTCCTCTTTTCCAGCTGTATCAGACTCAGAGACAGCATACCCTTTGGGCATGAGTAGACACGTGGACACTTACATTTTGTCACATAACTGTACTTGTTATGTTCTACCACACCCCAGAGCCACCAGAAAATTAGGACAAGCACTAAAGTTTTTTTTTTTTTTTTTCATTTAGAAATTAGCAGTCACGACTACCTGCCACCCATTCTTTCATAAGGCATGAATGCAAACAAATAATTCCTGTGCAAACAAACCAGGCTAAATGACAGAGGCTGAACTGGGCAGCACAAATTAGCAATATCTAGTTCTAACACACATTGTGGCACATACACTTTGCAACACTATCTTTTAGAAATTGATGCTGCTGATATGCTTTGCCCAATGTGCCCCCTCCCACACTGACAGGAAGCCAACAGTATTGTACTGTACTGGACTGAACTTTGACATCAGTTAATCTCAGTTGTACTGACTGATAAATGTGATGACAGTGAACCAGATTATGTCAGCCCTTGCAAAACCTGGTGCAGTGTCCTTGCGCAACCATTTTTTTTTTTTTTTTTTTTGCTTACCATGTTTATGTCTTTACTGCCTGGTGGACATACACAGATTAAGAGTCAGATATACTGAAAATGTGCTTTTAAAAGTCAGTCAGTTAACAGTTTAAAAGGACATACTCTCAAACTTTCTGAACAATCTTTGTCTATTTTCTGTTTGTGATATTGATTCTTGATTTTTACCACAGGCGCTAACTACAATGGTAGACAAGTTGCTACATTGGTTATAAATGTCTGACTCAGATCTGTGACAGTGGAAGAGCAGGTTTTTCAAATCTCATTTTCCTACTATAAGACAAGAAGAGATTCCCCACCCAAGGGACACGTTGTTACCTGCCTACTGCCTGATACACACCTTGGCTGGGTTTACTTTGATTGCAAAGAACAAGGTAAATCCAGTGATGAGAAATGCTAGGCAGGTAATAGATAGTAGCAAACTTGTTTATTTAGAATACACAAAGCTTTCAGGCCAATGCCGTTCCTCAGTGTGTTACTTTGATTGCAGTCATTCAAAATCTGAATGGTTGAATGTTTGTGATTGCTAACAAGTACTGATGTCAGCATTAATATGTCTATTATGTGTGTATGTATGTATATATGGATTCACTTTATATCCTCGAAATACTGAAATGTCAAAATTCAGTATTTCGAGGCTATAAAGTCGAAACCTGAAAACAACGAAAACTCAGAAGCGCGAAATTCAAAATGTCGCACACTAGAGAATTTGAATTTCGCACTTCTACTCCACACACACACACACACACACACACACACACACACACACACACACACACACACACACACACACATCTTCCTCCCCACACACAAACACAAGCTCTCTACTACATAAAAACGGGGGGCAAATCCCCCTGCACCCCCATACCCCCCACTTAAATATTCTAACTTCGAGGTCGCACTACATACAAACACACACAAAACACCACCACACAAACTACATTGTCCTCACATACACACATCACAGCAACAAAACACACTAACACACACCACAGCCCGTACCCAAAACCCTTAACACATACACACTTACCTGAATCCATAACTACAGCGAAACCTCAGAAGTGTGAAATTCAAAACCTCCGGTATTCGAGATTTTGAATTACGCACTTCTGAGGTTTCGCTCTTTTCAGGATTCCATTTTATCCTGAAAAGAGTGAAACCTCAGAAGCGCGAAATTCAAAATATATATTTCAGTATTTTGATCTTCTAAAGTGAATCTATATATATATATATGTGTATATATATATATATATATATATATATATATATATATATATATATATATATATATATATATATATATATATATACACATCTATGTCAGTTGATCAAGTTTTCAGAAACTCGAAATTCATATCGGCGAGACAATATGGTTGAATTTCTGAAAAATCAAACATTAAAAAACAATACTAAAAAACACAAAAGTCTATCTTTTTTATGGTTCCTGCATCTCCCACACCCCCTTCTAATTATATATACCAACTCTGAGAATGGACTACATTGAGGAAAATGATACATTTCCCAATCCTCACTGTACCGCGATCTCCATTCAAAAGCTTTCATAAATTCAGTCATATTGTCTCGCCAATATGAATTTTGAGTTTCTGAAAACTTGATCAACTGACAGGGATCCATACATACATATGCACACACACACACACACATATATACAAATATATATATATATATATATATATATATATATATATATATATATGTTTATATTAGGCATAAATCTGTTTTCTCTCTGTCAGAGCTCTGACCAACCTTTACTTGTGCCATTTAGTACATAATTCTCAGTATGGATGACTTCCTCTGTTTAATGCCTAATGTTAAATGTATCTGTTCAATAGCAAAAATCACAATAATTTATTCTCAGAGCTACTGAGATCTCAAACCATTGTGTTTGGCCTCCACTGTAATGGTGGTGTAATAATTTTGTCTCCAATCACATAACTCCCTTTATCATTTTTGATAAGTATACTATAGGGATAGAGAGAAGGTTTAACAACCAATAACGTAGGAGTAAGTGCCACTTTTTTTTTTTGCAAATGCTTGAAGCTTAAAATTTAGCAATAACAATTACTTGTTATTCGCTGCTTTTGGCAATTGAGTTAGTTAAACTGTGAGATAAAATTATTAGCTTCTGGAAATTTCATTTTATACATAAATTATGTAATAACTACATTTGTTTTTCTTTATATTTACAAGATAACCCAGTTCAGAGGGACTGTTACTGTCTTTTCTTTATTCTAAGGTTGTGTATTGCTTTATAAAGAAACCCCTTTAATGACCACAGTAAACTAATGATATGTTAGTATACTAAAAGTCGGTCTTGTCTTAACTAACATGTGTTGCACTAACCTCTTAAGTAGAATAGTTGCAAAAATACACCAGATAAACTGTTTCAAAAGGTGAAACAGAATAAATACTGCATGTATCAAAACTATACCATCTATGACAACAGGCATTTATGATTAATTTGGCTTAGATATAAATTAAAAGCAAGAAAATAAAAAAATAAATAGTTCATTATCAACACTGAAATGTATGCAGATTTTTGTCAAATAATTTAAACTGGCTTGACTTAAAATAAAAACATACAGTTGCCAAAGTCATTGTTTTAGTTGCCTTTTAAAAATATTGACTGCAGTGTTTAAGTGATTACCTCTATCTGAAGGAATGTGTAGTCCATTTTAGCAGTTTAATTGGTTTAACTCTGTAAAGTGAATTTGTCCTTCTTTATTCCTTTCAGCCATGATTTGGGCCACAAGGACAAGGGGAAATGCAAAAGATATGGTTTAGTTTGTGCTTTGGGGAGGTGGGAAGAAACTAGAGTATCTGGAAAAACTCATATAAACATGTGGGAAAAAGTGCAAACTTTACCCAAACAATCACTGGAGGTTAGAACTGGACTCTTAAGTATAAAATGTCGAAACCTTAACTGCTGTGGCACCATGCTGCCCCAATAGTTAAAATATTGAAAATTGCCCAACTTAAACTGAGTTTTTGAAGTTAACTATATTGTAATATAGTGACTGTTGAGCCCTGGGCTGAAGTAGGAAAACACACTGCTGTGGGGTCACATAACATAATGTCTAGGTGCTGATGGTGTGTCATGCAGGAAAGCAGAGGCGAGGTCACCAAAGAAGTAAATGTTGAAAAACTGTCTCTGAGGATATTTAACAGTCATTAGTCCCCAAAGTTGGTATATTCCTGTTTTTGTGAGCCCTAGGTTAAGAAAGGGGTATATCATAGAGACTCCAGAGAAGTTAAGTTTGAAGGGAAAAGATGGGCTGGAAGCTGTCCCCGATAAACACACCACATTTTTCAACTGTATCTCATGATCTATATTCACACTACTACTAAACACATGTACCTTTAAGCACTTAAAGCTCAGTAAGTCATTCTCCATCCTCCTACATACACATAAAAAAGCTAGATACGTCTACACATATCTGTATACCATAACTCAACTGATCCAAAGTTGGGACATCCACCCAAGCATCAATATACAGTCACAACCAACCACACCCCTTCAGAATGACACAACTTCTCTCCCAAACACAACTCAGTTCACAAGCTATTTCTCCTAAAAATACATTTTCAAAGCATATGCAACAATACCCATGATCTCCACACAACCCTCTCACACTATAACCCTGACATACTTACAGCTACTGAAACCTGGCAAAAGCCAGAAATAACTAGTAATGAAATACTCCCCCATTCAATATAACATAGTCAGGTCAAACAGACTAACAAAAAGAGGAGGTGGAATAGCAATAATTTTTAAAAACACCCTAGAAGTAATCCAGCATCCTCAAACTACCCCAAAATTTCAAAACACTGAAATTCTCATTATCCAACTCAAGCTCAATAACAGTAAATCAGTCTGCCTAGCAGACGTATACATTCCCCCTGGAAACAATCTAGCTACAATTGAAGAGGTTCTTCAGTGGCTATGTCACAATATAAAAAATAAACTATATATATTCCTAGGTAATGTAAACATTGATTGGAAACAAATAGCAAATAGCTTGACTGGGCTAAACTTATTTGAATTCTCACAACTATTAAACATCACTACCAGGACCCACAAAACATCTAGCAAATAAACCATACTAGACTAGACTCTTTCATATAAGGCCCATAACATCAATGTCAACAGAACCTTACCAGGCAGTATTAGTGACCTTCTACCCACCTATGCTATCAGACACCAGCTAAACATTCAGAAGGAAGTGACATACAAACAAGTATATAATCTACATAAATTGAATCCTGAATATTTTATAACAACTCTAAAGCAATGCCTAAAAACATTATCACTAGATGAAGCAGTTACTCATTTTAATCATATCTTCCTAATCATCCTAATTAGGCAGGCCCCACTCAGAAGCAAACAAGTCAAATCCATTCCAGCACCCTAGCTAACAAAGACTACTAACCAACTGCTATTAAATAGAGACTGGGCCTGGAAAATATATACAACAAATACAACTCAATTAATCTTTCAGGATTATAGATATCACAGAAATCTCACAAAAAACATACTGATGACAAGAAAGAATATTCTATAAATCTACAAAATACACACCAAAATAACCGCAAACTGTTCTGAGAGTCCTTAAAGTCACTGCTCAGTTCTGGGCAACCCTCTGCCCCTCAACCTACCACAATCTTTAAGTACACAGGTAATGCAGCATCTCAGTTCAATCTCCACTTTGTAAGTTCTGTTTTATCAATAACTAAACAAAACTCCACCTCACCCCTCACTATTCCACACCCCTCCTACCAACAACAAAGTACTATTTAAAACTGATAGTGTAGTCACATGAATGATAAAAAATACCTACTAGAAATTAAACTAACCACCTTGGCAGCCAACAAACTACCAGCAGAGAACCTCAAAATACCAGCAGAAGATATAGCATCCGCAGTCTCCATACTTATCAATAAATCCATACAAGAAAACCATGTCCCCAACATTTGGAAGATATCTTACATCTTATCACTTCATAAAGATGGAAATTCTACCAGTCTAACCAACTACCATCCAGTACCCATCCTCCCACCAAGTTCCAAGATACTAAAAAAATGTATCTACATCCAGTTGTTGAAATACCTCACAAATCCTAACCTACTCTCCTTGACTCAACATAGCTTTTGGCTTAATCATACTAACATTGCCCTTTTAACTTACAAACACAGTTAATCAACCGCAAAACAATGGTAACCTAGTCTCAATAGTCTTTCTAGACCTATCAAAAGTATTTGATACTGTACCATATGTGAAGATTGGGGGAAGATAGGCGATGGCTGCCAGCCTAGTCAAATAGAATTTGATATATAATTCTATCATTTGTATATATCAATGTAAAATACAGGCCTGTGTTCTTAAATGAAAGAAAACACTGTAAAATGTGAACTTCAAGATTGTTGCAACATTGCCATCTGCTGTAAGGAAAGCTAAGCCAAGCATTTCAAATGTTCTTTGAAGTAAAATTATCCAAATAGTGGTGCCAAAGTGGCTGGCTGAACACATTCTTTCTATTGTTTTAACTTAAGGAATAATTGCTAGAGTGTGCATGTGAAATGTCTTTTATTGTTGTAGTTTCCTGAGCAGGTGTTAGATTGCTAAATAGTGTAGCCTTTTTGCCTGGGAACTCCAGACTAAGTGTCAAAATGATGTAATGTGTATACTGGGAAAACCTAAGTGTCAAAATTATGTAATCTGGGAGGGCCTAGCAAAGATGTTTGTTAGTAAGTTTAAAAACTATTTTTCAGAGGGAGACTGTGAGCATTTTGATCTTGATATCTAACTTATCAGCACTCTGCCTGTTGCCTTATGTAAGTAGTGTCTTAGAAGTATGTTTTCTTGTAGTACTAGCTAGGAACTTAGAAGAAAGTTAGACAAGTGTTTTTCTGTTATATCAGAACTTTCCTACTGTATTGCTTTAAGTTTCTGTGTGATCTCTGAACTCTTAGATATCACTGTGGTGTAGTAGTATTGTCTTATGTTTTAATTATTTATTACTAAATATTTTAAAAAACCTTTACCCATGGCTGGTTTGTGTAGAGATAAGTAAGCTCTAGAGTACATTGCATATTTATAGAGTTTATTGTAATACGCCACTCTAATAAGTCTTAGACTGAATAGTCACATTACCAATTGGATAATAATATTACACAGTAATGATTGGACACCCTTTTAAGGGCCTTTGGGTAGCTGATAAGTATTAGCTGGTGGTGGCAGAATTTACTACCGTATAGTCTGGGTAAAAGGGCATAGCTGGAGAATCTGTGTCAGCCTTTCCCAGGAGTGTCTGTTAAGTTGTATAAATACTTATCTCAAAGTGTGTGTGGTGTGTCACATACCTGGGCAGGGACACAAAGCACTGGTGGGACAGAGAGTGCACCGGAGGTTAGCTTGCTGGCTAGGCTAAGATTTGGACCCTATAGCTGTGCTAGTGGGGAGTCTTATTGGGGACCTGGAGAGCAAGGGAGGAACCAGCCCCAGACTGACTGTGACCTCTGTGTGCACTTAAGGGAAATTGTACTTTACTGTGTGTATTTGTTATCCTTTTCTCTTATATGAGACACCCTCCCTGGTGTTAGTGGTGAGGATTGAGGCTCCTTGATTGCTGGGCCAGGGCATGGTCATCACACCATACCAGAAACTCCTTGAGGAACTAGCCTCTCTAGGCCTCAATACCCAATCACTAACCTGGTTCCACAGCTACTTATCAAATAGGAAACAAGTTGTGAAATGGCAATAAGTATATTCTAATTTCCTCACAGTCTGTCAGTGTCCCTTAGGGATCAATTCTAGGATCCTTACTTTTCAGTGTCTTTATCAATAACTTACATTCTGACACTAAACAAGCTATCATGGTACAATATGCTCAGCCCACGCATTAGCCTCCTTACAAGAAAACACCCAAAAGGCCTTCCTAGCCACAGAATCATGGCTTGATAGCTTGGACCTACTCTTAAATAATAAAATAATACTATGACATCCCTGCTGTGGGCCAGTAATCAAGCATCCTGAATTCTCACCACTGACACCAGTGAGGGACGTTCACTTGGAACAGAAATAGATACACACAATATTTCCAGATGCAGCTGTCTGCACCAAGCACAATTTCCCTTAAGAGCACACAGGGAATGCACTCCATTTTAGGGCTGGGTTTCCCTCTTGATCTCCAGGCCCCTAAATAAGACTCCCCACTGACACAGCTGTAGAGTTGAGTCCTCAGCCGAGTGTTCCAAGACAAGTCCTCCATCACCCTCTCTGTGAAACTTGTGCTCTGTGTCCCTGCTCCAAATAGCTGACACACACACTCTTTGATATTTGATTTTCACACACAAACACACACACACACACACACACACACACACACACACACACACACACACACACACACACACACACACACACACACACACACACACACACACACACACACACACACACACACACACACACCTGGGAAAGCTGGCACAGATTTACTAGCTATTCCCCCTCTGCCCAGACTATAAGGTAGGTACTGCTAATAGAACACTCCAAAGCCAGCCAATCTAAGGATCTTACAAGAGTGCCCAATTATACTGAGTAAAATTAATACTAATACAATTTATAGTGTTTGATCAATGCAGCAAGGCTTTCAGGAGCAGCCACAGTGTCACCAAATAAATATAAGTACTCTCAAAGGTTAAAATGTTCTCTAAAAGATTGGCCACAATGAAAAGGTTAAATATATTTAATAATAAATAATAAAAGAACATGAAAATACTAAATATCTATTTACAATAAACACCAGAGTTTCAATCACAGGACATATTAAAAATAACACATATGGATAGATTCACACAGGTACAGAAAAACAGTACTTAACTAATCTCACTATATTTTTCTGACTGATCTAAAGAATTATTATTCCCATGTTACTTACTAAAGCAAGGCAAGATGAAGTGGGTGAGTGGTCTTCCTACTTTGTCAGGTTTCAAAAACAGACTGTCCTAAGACTTCTGTCTCATCTAGTATTAAACATAATTTCAAAGCTGGATTACAGAATCACATCACATACATCTGGTCATCTGACTCTGGTTCCCATATTACTCACATTACTAGAAACTGAACCAGAATCTAGCACCTATGTGTCATAATAAACACACAGAGCTTTGCTAAGATGTGTTATTGCATCTGGAAGCTATAAAACAATTTCAAAATGTCCACCCTTCCAGGGTAGCAATTAGTTCACCCCTAAGGACAATACAATAGGATTTCTAGTCCTGGTTTTCATAGATATTTCATCTCTGGCTGCAATCAGAACTGTAAGATACAATCTTTATAGCCTAAGCCAGGTAATTTAATTTCAGACTACTTTCAAAGTTAGCTGGACTGAGATTAACCTCTTCTCTTCCAGTATCCTCTGTTGCAATATATTTATTTCAACTGTTACAATACAGTCTGACATACAGGTGTATACTTTTCTGTCCAGTAGGACCCACTGTTAGTACATTTTTAACACAAGCAGCTTTACAAATACATTTTCAACACAAGCACCTGTACAAATCAGTTTGATATACAAATGACATATAATTCTTACAAAACTCCAGCTAGCTATGCTAACATATGTTACACATCCACTGCTCTGCTTCTCTTTGCGTAGCTGGCAATACCGCACATCATCACAAATACAACTGATGCTTTTTACCATTAAAAACGACTCAAACCAAAAACAATATTTTCTTATCCTATCAGTCAACAAAATAAAAACAGAACATGTCACACAGGAAAAACTCCCTAGATTAATGCTCAGTGATAATCTCAGATACAACCAACACTGACTCCTATCCATCAAAAAAACAAACTGGAAACTAGGATTCCTCTACAGGTCTAGGAAATACCTCACTAATAACTCCAGAAAAACATAACACAGCTATACCTATTTCCATCCCTACTCTGTGCCTCACCAATCATTACAAATCTTAACTTAACCATCAAAAATAAACCTGAGATAGCTTATAACAAAATTGCAAAATTTGCTACAAATTATCTTCAAAAACCCCACAATTGCATAGAATTAAAAAGCCTTAACTGGCTAGAGCTTAAAAACCACCTCAACTACCATCAACATATAATAGCCCATAAACTAATAAACTCATCAGAATAATGTCCAGCTCTAAAAAGAATATTGCAACCCTATATAATTAATTGAGACTCATAATCCAACAACAAAGCTTTTCTATTCATCACAAAAATCAAATAACAGTGCAGGAGATTCACTATAGTCCAATGAGGTAGCAAAAATCTGGAACCAAATCCCCCGAAATAAGACAGGTAGACACACTGCATGACATCAAAACATCACTAAAGATACTCCTGCTAAATAACTGGTTGTGCTAATGCAGACCCTCCACTACACGCAACCTAAACTCCACCATCAAAGTTATACTCCCTTTACTTAACTTTTAGGTACCCTTTTCTCGTGCATGTAACTTTATATCTTTATTACTAAGAAATCTCACAGTATATTTTCCCACACCTGTCATTTACACTATTCTTTACAGATTACCACTCCACCCTCTACCTACTTTCTCTCCAACAATACTTCCATTAGCCAGGTAACTACCACTATCTATATTTTCTTTAGTACAGGTCTATACAAGCTATCCACCTCAATGTACCTAATGTTTCATATAACTACTTGTCCTCTTAAGTTACACCTCTTACTAAATCCTTTGCTGCTTTTGCTATCCTTTGTTGTACTTCCAACTGATAAGTACATTACATAATACATCCACTGTCTATGTAATTTCTCTGTAACCAACCACCTCATGAAAAAAGTGTATTTCTTTAAATTCATGGACTACTGTATGTTATATATTGTGTTTTAGATGCATTTGTATAATTGTGTTTTTATGTAAACTCAATGCATTTAACAGAATGTTCTTTTTTTACTTTAAATGCACTTGCCTAACATGTGGAGCTTTTCTCCATGGGCCTCTGCTGAAAATAGGATAGACACCAGTCTGAACTTCCCGGTAAACAAGGAGAAATAAATAAAATATATTAAGTTTTAAAAATATTACTGAAGCTTTAATAAGGTCTTTTGTTCAAGACTCCAAGAGGAGTGAGATATAAGCTTTTTATCAAAAGGTAAGATAGTGACCTGTGTGGTGATACCTTTTTGTACTTCTCTGCTTTATGTCCATGGTTTAGCCCAAAAAGTTACTTCTTTGCATTTTTTACTTTGTTCTGGGACTTTAGTCTTGTAGCTTCATTTGACGTTCTATTACAGCAAGCTTTTAGTACTATTTATACATTATACATATACTGAACATCTCTGCCATAAATAGAATTACATGCAAAAGGGAGCTTTTTTTTATTTTGAACCCAGCCTGGGGCCTCAGTCATGTGGTTTCTTTCACATTTGTGGCAGGACTGTGATTTACTGCCAGATTTGAGCCTCATTTAGTCATTTACCACAGAGTTACAAGTACATTTCTAAATAGGCTGAGGCTTTCATCTGTGGTAGTGTTGCAGTAGTGGCAATATTGCGAATACTGCTCCAGGATGTGTACTTAGTTACTTTTTATAGATGTATATACCTGCTTAAAGTTGCATTTCAGTGCCTTTCTGTTTACCTTGTTACAGTTTTTCCCCTGTTCTTTGAGTCTGCCCCATCCAGCACTGAGACATTAAGCTCAAAGTTTCAGAAATTCTAACAACAGGACTTGAGCTCCAATATTGGCTTTATTTGATTGAATCCCTCTCTAGCAAGTCTGTTTGCACAGAGCTCCATCCACCCAGGGTCTTTTGTTCAAGACTCTGAGAGGTATGAGATACAAGATTTTCACCAAAAGGGAAGAAAAAACATTTTTTCATTTAAATTCTGCTTAAATATTTTAAGTTGCACTTGTAATGACCTGTGTGACAATATTGTTTTGTACATTTTTGAGTTTTGTTTATGGTTTAACCAACAGAAAGGCACTGGAATGCAATTCCTCAGAGCTGCTCTTGGTCTGGCTACTTCACCTGAGACTTACACTAAATCTGTTGCATCTAATGCCACCTGATGCTAAAAGAATGAAAGTATCATTTTTGCACTTCTAATTATTTTTACTGTGATTCATAAGAATCCTGTTATAATTATTACATTTCTCACACTTTAGAAGAGTTTCAAAGCTAAACTTTTTCCAGTGCTGTAGTACTTAATTACACTGTGTCTGCTGGTTTTACAGGACAGTAGTATCTATATTGTGTGATTTCCCTGCACTTGAGCTCTAAAACCAGCATTTTTTACATTAAGTGTGTTGTAGCAAATCTATCTGAGTTTGGGGCTGCTGTCTGAAAGCATATTGTGTGTTTTTATGATTGGTCTGTAGGTCTTACTGTTAACACCTGTTTTTCTGATTGTATATAAGCCCAGTATTTGCACTAGGCTGCTTTCCATGCAGTGGCAGTTTGCAGTGCCCTGTATAGATGCAAACACTATCAAGTTAAAAATTTCCCATAGAATAACTATCTCTGCAATCTTTACCAGCCCCCCTGCTTTAGGAGCATCTGAGTTGGAAGCAGAGCAGCATCGCCTTGCTGGATTGCTGAAGTTTACACTGAGTATAGCACACATTTTTCCTCTGTGTGTTATCATCCCAGTCTGTTAAATCTCTCCACTCTTCTCCCTGGTTAAAACTCATAGTAAAAAATGTAAAAACATGGATATGTACTATTCTGTTATCTCTGTGGTTAGTCTGGTGGACAAGAGCATCCTGTGGCAATGTAGAAATTGTCTCATGTACACTGACAACCACTTAATTCTGAAACAATTAAACAAAGTGTGTGAGAAATGTAGTTACATTATGTAAACTGAGACACAACTCTTACATCTTGACAAATCAAATGACAAACAGGTTGTCAGCACATGTACATCATTTTCCTCACCGATTAAGGTCTCGACACATAAACCCATATATGCGCAAGTACTCACAAGGAACTTACCAAAACCTCAGAGGCCTCCCATACACTGCTCTCAGACACCACATGCAAATGAAACCAAGTCAATGCCAACCACTACACATAAAAATACACAGCACAATGTCTCCACAAGCAAGCCCCTAACGTAAAACCCCACATATTCAAATATCTTGGTCATAGGAGACTCCATCGTGAGACTCATGGATGCCCCCCTCACCAGGCTGGATGAAGAGAGAGTTAAAGCCAGTTGCCTGTTAGGGCCAGGATTCACCAGATCATGCAGGTACTTAAGTCACTCAACCACAGGTACTAATGTGACTCAGTCATATTCCATGTGTGTGTAAATGACCTAAGACATACCACCTTGGACTATACGAAGAGAGGCATGATGGACCTCTCTAAATACATGTCACAGGCTGATATGAGCCTCACATTGATCATAATTGGCTTAGCTACTGGTGTCATTCCAAGGGGATCCAGTATTTGTCAGTCTGGGACAACACTTGTCGCTGCTAGGCTTTTGAATACTGACAAAGGCATTAGCCACCCCCATAGTGCCTTTTTTAGGCAAGGACAAACCAACTGACCTACTAACATAACAAATACCTCTAATGCCAAGCTGAAGGTACTACTGTTCAAAACTGCACTTTCTTGAAGCTCTCCTTGCCCTGGAGAATGCTAATGTCTATGCAGTTAGAGACGTGGTTTGAGGCTGCAGAAAGCAACAATGCCTATCACACATTTAGACCACCCTCTGAAAAGGAAAAAAACAAAGGTCAGAGGTGTTTCCCTTTACATAAAAAGCAACCATACCTCTAGATTGGTTAAGCAGGATAACCTAACTAAACCCAGGTCTAGCCAGAAAAACAAGCCACACAACCCCAGGCATAAATAGACAATACAACAGAAGGAAGAAATTCCCATCTAGAAGTAAGTGGAAGGATCACAACAGGGAAAAATATCCCTCATTAGTCTTGGCAAGCAAATCAAGAAGCTAATCAATTCTTCAAAAGCTAAATACAAGACTAAAATAGACTTCACAAGCAAAGGATAACAACAAAGCATTTTAGTTATGACCAAAATCTTACTGGAAGCACTCAAAAAAGTTCTGAGTTGGCTGTACACCATAAGATACCCCTGCCATTCCATTGCCTGTTATCACAAAGGAACAGGTCATCACTGCACTCTCTAAGCTAGAAACACAGCATCAATGGGCCCTGATGGAATCCCAGGGTACCTATTAAATAGCTTGAAGCATACCTAGCAGACCAACTCAGATCTCTATTTAACCACAGTGTCCAGAAAGGCTTTGTCCCAGTAGATTGAAGGACAGCACAATTATCCCTCTGCACAAGGGGGGACCATCAACTGACCAAGGAAACTACCGATCTATAAGTCTGACTAGCCTCATATGCAGGGCTATGGAAAGGATAATCATGGACCTGATAACAACCACATAGGAAATCTCCAGACGGTAGACCCAACTCAGTTTGGCTTCACCAAGGGCAGGTCCTGCTGGCTCAGTCTGATGGAATTCTTTGAGAAGGTCACCAAGGCCAAAGATGGGGATACAACTGTGCATATTACCCACATTGACCTGGCCAAAGCATTTAACACAATACTCCACTCTGGTATTATCGATAAACTCACAAAACTGGATGTGAACCTCTACGTCACCAGATGGATATCCAAATGGCTCATGAATAGGATGTGTTGTTATAGTAGAGGAATCCACATCTAGCAAGAGGCCAATAACCAGTGAAGTACCACAGAGCTCAGTGCTGAGCCCCCTTCTGTGTGGAATATACTTTCTCAGATGTCAAAGCAAATTTAGATGGCCTTTGGCAGACCAAGTTTGCTGATGACTGCAAGCTGGGGGCAATCACTGACTCCCCAAACAATGTTGATATCCTACAGAAAGGTCTGACTCAGGCTACTGACTGATGTCAGACCCATGGCTTCAAGCTAAATGCGAAGAAGTGCATAATAATACTCTTTGGGAAATCAAATACTCCTGCAAACTATTGATAGCACCCCTCAAGATTAGACCCAGTGGTGAGAGATCTGAGTACTCAGCTAGATAGTAATCTGAACTTTGACCACCATGTGTCCATGGTGGCGAGGATCTCCTTCTTTGTGGCTCAGCTTATAAGTAAGGGCACAGCATCCAGATCTAGTACCACCATACTCAGCCCTCATCAGACCAATAATGGAGTACAACATACCCTTTGGCATGTACCTTGCCAGGCACCTGCAACAGCTCAGAGGTTTCACACCAGAAAAATACAGGGTATAACCTACATGTCATATGTAGACCAATTAAAAGCCCTATCACTGTATTCAGTTTCATCCTGATTATTGAGGGGTGATCTGTGTCTGACCTACAAGGCAGTCTCTGACCCAGTCCTGATGAAAATATTGCACATTCACAAAATTAACTGCATGAGAGTTAAGCACTCCAAAGATCTAAACCTGATCTCTGACATTAATAGATCATGCCTGAGAGACAGATACGTGTCCCAGAGATTGCCCCTCCTCTGGAATAGGCTTCCTATTCATGTGAAACAAAGCCATTCCTTGACCATCTTCAATTTATATATATTTAGACATTATACTTCACTTCTATTTTCATAAGTAGAGTTACATGTAAAAGGTTCCTTTTTTGTGATTTGAACCTAGTCTGGGGCCTCAGTCATTATGGGAGTTGCTCTTCCTGATTTTATTTGTTACTTTTTTCCTTTTGTTAAATACCCTATTAAGGTTAGGATTCCAACAGAATGGTTTGTTTTTAGTTTGTTTTGGCTTACTTATAGTAGATATAGCAGCGTCTATACTGCCATTTACATGGTTGTATGGGTCTCTGTGAACAAGTCCACATAGGTTGCTGAGAACTTGGGGTTGGGAGAGGCATTGCATTTTGGCAAACTATCGCTTAATAAAAAATAGTTTGCTTTAAAATAGTTGTTACAGGGTTTGCCAGGGTTACTTAGCTGATTTTTATTTCCAAGGAGACAGCTTTGTGGTCTGACCTCACCAGTAAGGACGTGCTACGGGATGGGGGGGAGGAGTGTGCAGCACTCTCCCATACTGGTGAGTACCACGTCCATTATTTTCAAACCTTGGGTGGGTGTGCGCAATATCTGGTCAAGGGTATTTGTGTTAATAAAGTCCAGGAATCATCATGCCTGTGAGTATGAGGCAGTGTATGTTCCCAGTCTACATAGGGGTAGTTAGTCTCCCATAAATAGGGTATTTTGTTTAATGTTGAGTGTCTCCAGTAGATCTAAGTACAAGCTATGGGATTCTAGGGACATAGAGGGTGATTTATGGCTTGCTAGGATATGGTATGGGACTTTGAATATGGTGATTTGCACGTGCAAAAATTCCAGGGCATCCTCCTGTTTAACCAATGTATCTGCCAGCTTATAACATATCCAAAAAACAGTTACCTCTTTTTCTCATCACTCCTCATCATTTGCTATCTACTTGAGGAAAACTCGTCTGATGTCTCCTTGGGGTATCCTGTCTGAATCTTAGTAGTCATTATTCACTGCAGATAGCTTATTGAAATAACATACATATGTGAGCACCCACCTTATCAGCTGATCTTCAGGAAGGTCTGCAGTAGCTTCTTTTCTCCCCCCTAGGTTTGGATAGTTCCTGTTACCCAACATGAAGACGGGATGTTCATGTAAGTCAACAGGTTTATAATATATTCTTACTTCATTGCCACTCAAAGGTGTTCTAGCTTAAATTCATTTGGAGTTAGTACCATGCACCATGGGGCTGCTATGTTGGTTTGTCTTGCTGCATAATGTCCTGATGTGCACCAGAGTTAGAGAGAGACAGAGAGAGAAAGGAAGAGGCACCATTGAGTTCAGGAACTAGAGAATGCAAGGCTTATGTACTGCAAAAGGGTCCTTAGAGGAGCAAATGTGACAAATTATTTACTACAGAGGGACTTCTCAAGAGTCTACTAACATGGTGAGTGAATATTCATTAATGTTTCATCTACTGCCACATCCCCCAATCTTTATCTCTTTTGAAAATTCAGCATAGTATATAGCATAGACATTTGTGGCTCCTACTCTGTTTCTGGAACCATCTGGTCACCGATATCAGATATGTACTTGAAACATAAAGTCATGTGCTCCAGTAGTCTTGGCCCAATCAATGGACATGTCTCAGGCATGCACTATAAACATCTGCTGCACATCCACTTACAGTTCTGGCCACTCCTAAGACTGATCCCAAATATATACCATAAAGATTTGCTGCCATCTCCCCAATCCTTGTTGCATCTGGGGGATGATTCCATGCATATGAAATAAAGGTCTGCTATGCCCCTTCCACAGTCCTGAGTACATCTAAGGACAGATATTATGCATATAGAATGAAGATCTCTTCCCATCTCCCCCAGTGCTGGTTACATCTGTAGGCTGATACCTGACATACAGATAAAAAAATTGTTGCTGCTAAAATCCTAGTCTCAACTGAGTAATGATTCCTGGGATGAAACATAAAAATGTGCTGCCCCTCTCCTACAGTCTTGTCATATCTGAGGACTGTCCCAGGTATGTAACATAATGATTGGCTGCCCACCCCCACCCCCCACCCCCATAATCCTAGTGACATTTGAGAGCTGATCCTGTGGATGTAGTATACATTTTTTTGCTCCTTCCTCAGCAGTGATTACATCTACTGACTGATCCCAGGCATGTAATAGAAGGAATTGCTGTCCTTCCTGAGGATTGATCCCAGGCACACAAGAAATCTGATGCCCCTCCCCCTACAGCTCTGCTATGTATGTGGATTGATCCCAGGCATATAAGATAAAGATTTGGTGCCTCTTCCCTTATGGTCTTGGTCACATCTGAGGACTGACCCAAGGCATGCAAAAGAGACCCCCCCCCCAGTCCAGTCACATCTGAGGACTGATCTTATGGATGTAACATAAAGATGTGCTGCCCAGTCCCCTAACAGCTCTAGTCACAACTGAGGGATAATACCAGGCACATAACAATCTGCTACCTTCTCCCCTACAGTACTGGTCATAGCTGAGAACTGATCCTAACCATATAGCATTAATGATCCACTTCCCCATCCCTCTTATCATGATTGCATCTAGGGACTGCAATCCTGGTTACATATGAGGGGTGGTGTAATGCAAGTATCATAAACAGGGCTAACATTTGGTCAACTGGTGCCTTAGGCAAAAGGGATCCACAGTGCCCATGCCCACACCACCCAGTGCCCCCATCCTGCTCTATCTAAACGATGCAGATTACTTTTTTCTTCATTTTTCTCACAGCTTGTCTCACTCTTCAGTTATTTCCTTTATTAATTCAACACATTTTAAATAAACCATTTCTTTACTACAAAAAAAAAATAAATAAAAATATAAATACTAGAAAAGTGCCCCTGCTGGAGCGGTGTCCTAGGTGGCCGTCTGGCTGGCCTATGCTTAAGGCCAGCTATGATCATAAAGATCACCTATCCCTCACCCCACAGGCCTACTTTCATGTGAGGCCAGATTCTAGGTGTGCTGGCATCTGAAATTTGAAAGCATATCAGAACATAAATGCTGTTAAGTTGCTGTAGAATGGCATAGGAAGAAAACCAGTAGTAAGATAAAAGAACTGCAGCAGCATGTTTTAGGTAAACAAACATAGCATTACACAGGAAATCATCAGGGAAGGCAGAAAAGATGATTGGCAGAAGAATTATGATCCACAGTACAAGCCAGAAGTTAAAATGAGAGAGCAAAGTGGGAAGAGGGTGTAACACAGGACAGACAGGACTAGCAGGAATAGCTGAAGGGCCATGCTGAGTAATGCCAGGAATTTAGGAAAGAAAATGGGTGGAACTTCAAACAATGATGGTCTAATAAATTAACACATTGAGTATGAAAGAGACCAGGAAAATGATAAAATGGACTGGGATATGGGGATTCTAGATTATTAGCTATTCAAGCAGGTATAAAATTGGAAATAGGTGGAGGGTCAGTAGTGTACATTATGTACAGTATACATTTTGAGGCACTCAAGGACAATTGAATAGAGAGAGGAAAGGAGAAGTTTTGAAACCCATCAAAAGTTATCAGACTAGCGCAAAGGGGGAGAGGTGGTGGTTAGGCACATATTCCCGACTACAACATGCAGAAAGAAAGGCTCATGGACAGGTAAAGGTTTACCTCCCTAGGAGAAACATGAAACTTTACAGTGCAAGTCATGACAGTGCAAAAGTCCAACTATGATTCACACAAAAAGCAAATTCTGAAACATGCCATTTCATCTTTCAGTCTCTCATGATAGTTGGTCAAAAGTGCTTTTAGACAGCCATTGAATTTTGCTTTCCTTTTCGTTAAGAAGTAACATTGTCAACAGTACAATTTCAAAGTAGGTGAGCTAACACTAAAGTGAGAATTAGGGAAATATTCCCACCGTAGTGCAATCTTGGAATCATGGAAGTAGTGTGTGTGTGTGTGTGTGTGTGTGTGTGTGTGTGTGTGTGTGTGTGTGTGTGTGTGTGTGTGTGTGTGTATTTGGTACATTTGGCAGAACAGTCATTTGGTAGAAAACAAATTGTTAGAAACCACATTTGGTAGAAAAAGATTCCTTGAATCACATTTGGTTACATGTATGTAGTGGCTGTGTTTTTAGGCTACGTTTTGAAAAGTGATTTATTTAGCTGATTTTTGCAGAACATGTGTTGCTGTTTCTGATTTTTTTTCTCTATACTTTATGCACTTAATGATATTCTTGTTAGTCTGTAAGGGTTTTGTCAGTAAGCTCTGTTGGCGCAAGGACTTGTGATCATTGCTTTCTGTGGGAAATCACTGTTGGTGCAATGTCTAGCAGTAATTCCACTGTTTTGGGAGATTTCTCCAAGTTGGTGCAACCGTGGAGATGGTACATGTAAGTCTGGGGGTGTGGGGGAAACTCAGGACTTGGGTAGGCAAGCCTTCCCTGCAAAAATCACTCCCTTGTAAATTTGCTTTTCTCCCCTGTGCATTTTTGGGAGTTTGTACATTTAACTTGTAGTGGAAATAAAGCATCTGGAGTAGTTTTAAAGTGTGATTCTCCCAAATTAATTTTCTAGGGTTACTGAATTACATCAACACACCACAATGTTGACTGGAAGAACGTTTGTCACAAAAGGTTGAAAACAGAAATGTTGACTGTCATCTGCATACGAGCAAGTAAAATTCTTGTCACATGCAACCAAAAAAAAAAAGAATAGCATCTTTTTTGAAGGGAGGCAAGCCCTTCTGCCACCCCACACCCCATGCTAATTATGTCTCTGGGGAAAGGGAATATTCCCCCACCTGGGAATTATCAATCTATAAAACTTGTAGACCATCTGCATATGTTGACCTTCTGTGGTCAGTCAATCAGTGGTCAACATTTTGCTGTGTCGACGTAATACAGTGGACTAATATATATTACATGTATTAAATTGCAAGGGATATGGGTGAAATGGGGCTTTTAAAAAGCAGTTGTTATGTACTAATAACTATGGAGTCAGGATGTACATGCAATGTACTTCCACAACTGTAGATAGAAATGTTTCTGACAAACTGTAGTGGTTGTCAAAGAATTTGTCAATCAAGTGATCATCATGTAATCACACACACACACACACACACACACACACACACACACACACACACACACACACACACACACACACACACACACACACACACTACCTCCAAGATTGTCTCCCTGCAAAATACTCTATTTCTTGAGTTATATACTCCAAGTTTATGTTTTGGAACATGCATACTGGATTGTTACCATTCTGAGAGAGAATCAGTTTTTGTTGATAAAAGGTTCTGCAATATTCTGTAGACCAAGTATTTTTGCATACAAACACACACACACACACACACACACACACACACACACACACACACACACACACACACACATATATATGGGTTCACTACATAATCTCGAAATTTTGAAATATCGAATTACAAAATCTCGAGACCATATAGCTGAAACCCCTAAATACCGAAAGACCAGAAGTGCAAATTTCAAAATCCCGAAGTTCAGAGATGTTGCAGTAGCTCTTGTGGTGTTGCGGTTTGTGTATGGATAGGTGGAAGGTCAGGTAAGTATCTATGTTTAAGTGTGTTGGTTAGGGGCTTTAGTGTGTGTGTGTGTGTGTGTGTGTGTGTGTGTGTGTGTGTGTGTGTGTGTGTGTGTGTGTGTGTGTGTGTAAGTGTGTGTTGTGAGTGTGATATGTGTATGCGAGGGGAATGTAGGTGTGTGGTGGTGTTTCCATGTGTTTGTCTGTGTAGTGCGACCTTGGAGTTAGAATATTTAAGTAGGGGGTGGGGGGGGCGTGCAGCCTCCCACATGGTGGATGTAGGGAGGCTTGCCCCCTGCTTGTATGTAGTGTAGGTTTGTGTGTTTGTGTTTTGGGCGATGGTGTGTGCATGTGTATGTGTGTGGTGTATGTTTAGTGTAGTGTTCAGGATTTTGAAATTCGCGCTTATGCTCTTTCGGTATTTAGGGGTTTCAGCTATATGGTCTTGAGACTTTGAAATTCAATATTTTAAAATTTTGATATATCTATATATATATATATATATATATATATACATATATATATATATATATATATATATATATATATATATATATATAAAACACATACACACACACACACACACACACACACACACACACACACACACACACACACACACACACACGTTTTTATGTCCAAGATACTGCAAATCAGGCTTGGTAGATATCCCTCTAATTTCCTAATTTGCAGAAGTATTTACACATATCCATAGGTTCATAGGTGGTTACTGAGCTATTGACCCAAAGGTCTTTATAAGCCTAGCTGTGTGCACCCAATATAATACTAGAGAAACCTAATATAAAGGATCTTGTCAAAACTTGAGATCTTCATTATCAAATCAGGTGATTTAGCATAGTGGTACATTGCTCTGACTCTAGTGCACAGGGTCCTAGGTTCAATACTTGGCAGTGATCACTTTTGAAGTCACCATCTCCGCTGACCCCCCCCCCCCCAATCAGGGTAAAATGAAAAAACTTTTCCAAAGCTGACTACAATCTCATCAGAGCAGGTATAAGCAGCTTAACAGCCACCATCCCTTCAGTTAGAACTAGCACTAATGTCCAAGCCTACACCAAAAATCTATATGAGCACCTACATAGCTTTATGGACTCAGCAATACCTGACAGGAAGAAATTATCTTCCTCAAGGAAGAGTAAACCTGTCTGATGGACAGTAGCAATAAACAAACTCTATAATAAAAGGAAAAAAAATTGCTGTCCAGGGCCAAGAAGGAGCAGGTGCCAAGTTGGAAGCAATCTCTCCTTTGTCTCAGCAAGCAAATAAGGTCACTGGTGAAATCCTCTAAGGCTAACTTCGAGTACAAATTGGCCACATCCACCAAGGACAATCATAAGGCCTTCTTCACATATGTCCGCAACCTCAAAGGCAACACCCAAATCTGCTCTGAATTGGTGGTCAATAACACCACATACACAAACACCATAGATATAGCCAACCTGCTAGCAGACAGGTTCATTGAAAACTTCTGCCCCTGCCACCCCAACAGTAAACCAGGACATCCCCAGCACCTGCCCCCCTCCCCTCATCACCAGGCAGCAGGTCCTTAATGCCCTCTCAAAGACAAAAAATACAGTCTCCATGGGACCTGATAACACCCCTGGCTGTATCCTACATGAACTCAGGCATGAGCTCTCAGCTCCATTAAACACCCTATTCAACCAAAGACTGAGCACCAGCTTCATCCTAGCTCAATGGAGGACAGCCACTGTCATCCCTCTACACAAAGGTGGAGCGTCCTCTGACCCAGGCAATTATAGGCCCGTCAGCCTAACTAGCCTGATCTGCAAGGCCATGGAATGCATTATCATGGACCTTAGAAACAAGGACATTGGCAACCTCCAAATGCTTGACCCCACACAGTTTGGTTTTGTCAAAGAGAGATCATGCCTGTTAAACTTGGTTGACTTCTTTGAACAGTCACCAAAGCCATGGATGAGGGAAAGATGGTGCACACTGCCTACCTTCACCTATCCAAAGCCTTTGACACTATTTGCCACTCAGGCATAATAGATAAATTCTCCCAGCTGGGCATCAACCCATATGTTACCAGATGGGTAGCTAACTGGCTCATTTATAGATCCCACTCAGTCAAAATAGAGGAAGCCATCTCTAGTAGTAGACCCGTAACGAGTGGTGTACCCCAAGGATCGGTCTTGGGGCCTCTGTTGTTTGGGATATTCTTTTCTGAGGTGTAAGTCAAAAGCAGTGGTCTATGGCTGACCAAGTCTGCAGATGACTGCAAGCTGGGCACTGTCTTAAATTCCCCTAGTGATGTGAACATCATCCAAGAGGGCCTTACCCAAACTAATGACTGGTGCCAGAAACATGGCCTCAAACTGAATGCCAAGAAATGCATCATTATCCCCTTTGGGGAAAATGTCATCCCCACTAATTATCACATTAATAACAATGTACTAAGAATGCAATCAGTCATGAGGGACTTGAGCACCCAGATTGATAGCAACCTGACTTTCGACCACCACGTTGCCTCCATTGTACAGAAGGCTTTCTATATGGCCCACCTCATAAATAAGGGTATTTCATCTAGGAACAAGGAGGTCATAACATCCCTGTACTCATCCCTTATCAGACTCACTATTGAGTACAATGCCCCCTTCAGCATGTACCTTGCCAAGAACATGCAGCAGTTGGAGAGAACACAGAGGTTTCTGACCAGGAAAATCCAGGGTCTCAAACACCTATCTTATTCAGATAGGCTAAAAGCCCTGTCCCTCTACTCAGTCTCATACAGACTCCTCAGAGGTGACTTGTGTCTGGCATACAAGGCCATTTCAGACTCAGCCTTGATGGAGTTGCTCCATATCCGTAAGACAAACTCTACTCATGCAACCCGCTTGCAAGGCCTTAACCTGGTCTGTGACACCAATACAACTTGTTGGCGGGATAGATTTGTGTCCCAAAGACTCCCCTGTCTGTGGAAAAGGCTTCCTCTCCATGTCAAGCAAAGTACCTCTCTAGCCCTCTTTAAGAGGAACCTGGATGATTGGATGGGAAACAGAAAATACACCCCTGGGATCCCACCTGTGTCCCTGCTGAACAGGGGAAAAAGTTGATGAATTTGAGGGAGCATGGGCAAAATTCCTGGCAAGGCTTATAAGGGCCTCTGGGCCAATAGACTAGTATCATCCTATGAACCTGTCACAGACTGCCCATATCAAGGAGGATCATAGGTGAAATCCCCAGCAGGAATTTACAGTTTCCCATCCAGTCATCCAGGCTATGCTTAAACAGGGTCATAGAGGGGCTCTGTTTGATGTTAATTTGGTACCCTATTCCAGAGGAGTGACAACCTCTGAGGGACATATCTGTCTCTCCAGCAGGTCCTATTTATGTCGCAGGCCAGGTTAAGGTCCCTGGAGCAGGTGACCCTTGTCCCATTTGACTTCTGGATGTACAGCATTTCCATTAGATTTAGATCTGAGATTGCTCTGTAGGCCAGGCACAAGTCTCGTCTAAGTAGTCTGTACACTACTGAGTACAGTGACAGTGACTTCAGTCTCTCGATGTATGACATGTGCTGGAGACCCTGAATTTTCTTGGTTAGAAATCTCTGAGGTCTCTGAAGTTGCTGCAGGTACCTGATGAAGGTCAAGTACAGGGGTGTTATGACCTATTTCGTTCTTCAGGTGTGCGATGTAGAATGCGTTCCTTACCACAGCAGACACATGGTGGTCAAAGATTAGGCTACAGTCAACTTGCATTCCCAAGCCTCTCACTACTGAGTTGTTACTTAGGGTATTATTATTTATAAAATAGTCTGCATAAATATCATTTTTACCGAAGGGGATGATAATGCATTTTTTAACACTGAGTTTGAGTCCATGGCTTTGGCACCAGTCATTGGTTTGTGTAAGTCCCTCTTGAATTATATTAACATAATTTGGGGATCCAATGATTGCACCTAATTTGTAGTCGTCAGCAAACGTAGTCAGCCACAGCCCGTCTGTTTTGGCCTGAACTTCTGAGAAGTATAATCCAAACAATAGGGGGCCCAGCACTAACCCCTATGGAATCCCACTGGTGACATGTCTGGTTGAGGTAAAGTCCCCAACTTTGACTGAGTGTGATCTGTCAGTGAACCAGTTAGCAGCCCATCTGATGACATAAGGGTTGATATTCAACTGGGAGAGTTTATCAATGATCCCTGAATGTGAGATTGTGTCAAAGGCCTTGGCTAAGTCAAGATAGGCTGTATGCACATATTTGCCTTTGTCTATGGCTCTGGTGACATTTTTGAAGAAGTCCACCAGGTTTAACAGGTATGATCTGCTTTTGACAAAACCAAGCTGTGTCAGATCAAGGGTTTGGAGATCAACTATATCCTTGTTTATAAGGTCCATGATGATTCATTCCATGGCCTTACAGATAAGACTGGTTAAGCTTATAGGTCTGTAATTCCCAGGGTCTATTGCTGTACCCCATTTATGAAGGGGGATGACGGTTGCTGTTTTCCATTCACCAGGGACAAAACCAGGACTCAGGCTGTGGTTGAAGAGGGTACCTAATGGAGTTGCTAACTCATGTTTTAGACCTTTTAAAATGCAACCTGAGATGCCATGTGGTCCCAGAGAGACTGTGCTTTTGACCTTGGAGAAAGCATTAATGACTTGCTCTTTGGAGATGCAAGGTGAGGGAGATGTAGAGGGAATGCTTTGTGGAATGTTTGGAGGGGACAGAGGGGTGAAATGTTCGCTAAACTTGTCAGCTAACAGGTTAGCTATTTTCAAAGGATCAGTGTGTGTGATGTCATCCACAGCTAGTTCAGCACACATCTGGGTCCTACCTTTTAGGTTATTAATATAGCTGAAGAATGCTATGGTTGCTTAATTTTTTTCTAAGTTGCCCTTAGAGGATTTTACAAGTTGCCTTATTTTTTTGTTCAAACAAAGGAAGATGTTCTTCCAGTGCTGGGACCTCTCTTTTTCATTCTTAGACAGCAACTTCTTCCTCTTGATGTATAACTTATTAATGCTAGATGTCCACCAGGGAGGCTTGTTTTTTCTTGAGTATCTTGTTTTGATCCTATCGGGTACAGCTGTGTCAATACAGTTGTATAAGTGTTTCTATAGGGCACTTCTGTATACCTTAGTATAGTTGTCAACACCATCTGTAGGAAGAGCAGCTTGGAAGTTATTTATGCCATCCCTTAGGAGGCTATAATTAGCTTTGGTGAAATTTTTTAGCCTGATTTCACTTAAGAGGGGTTCAGGTGTCATAGCTACTTCAAATGTGACTGGTTTGTGATCAGATTTAACCAGTGAGGGTCCTATACTTGTGGAAGTGCAACAGTCACCCATGTTGGTGAGGGCCAGGTGAAGAATATTTGAGCCCCTTGTGAGGTTGCATACTATTTGTTCCAGGGCATTAGTGTTAACAAAGTCCAGGAAACTTTGTGCAAGCAAGCTGGTACTTGTATAAGTTTCCCAGTCAATGCAGGGATAGTTAAAGTTGCCCATGACTAGAGTGTTTGGTTGTAATTTGATTGACTCAAGTAGGTCCAAATAAGCAGTGTGATATCACGGTTCATTGAAGGGACCTATAGCTAATGATGACGTAAGTGAGGTCTTACCCACAGTTGGCTGAACTTGGAGTAACTCCATGGAGTTTTCCTATCTACAAATTCAAAGGCTTCAGGCACACTGATCCAATGTAATAAAGATGTAGAAGTAACTTGTAAAGTCACAACGTTGTGGAGCTTAATAGTACCTTTCAGCTGCAGGAGTGGATCCAAGATACGCGGAACTTGCGTTTTGGTCACGAAAATTCTGAGGGGCAATGAGCTGACAATGTTAACAATGAGCAGGTTAGTTCAGTTTACATTTCAGATAACTTGAAACTATTAGACATCAAACTTTTAAAACTTAAGAAACTTCAACTCGAGGTGAATTATTTTGAAGAGTGCATCAAAGAACAGATTGTACCAAAGGGTTTACGTCGTTATACATACCCTACGGGTCTCATTGCTGACTCTTTATTTCATTTAGAGTTAAACACACTGTTTGACCAACAGGGGTTGGCATTTATGGATTTAATGCTTAAGCACTATAACATACAAATAGCACAGTTATCACAAGAAGTCTGTGATCTCAATTCTTTGATTACTTCCCATTCTGACTTTGGCCATTATAAATATGACCATGAAAGATGTTTTTCCAGCATTGAACAGCTGCTGGACAGACTTAAATTCAACAAAATTAAAAAACTGAACAGAGACCGTACTGCCTATGAGAACGGTCTCGCTTACCCTCAACCACCTACATCCCAAGTTGGGAGGGCAACTGTTAGTGTGGTAAATAGTGGAACCAATGGAGAGAACTCTAAGCGTCCACAGGACGCAAATGATGAATTTTCTAACAACACCATCAGGCGAAGTGAGCGTATTCGCTCTAATAACAACAAAGGTGGTCCTACTTATAATGAAACAACAAACATTCCCAGTCATAATTCGAACAGTTTAAATTTTCACAAGGACTCCAATTCTGGAGCAATACCAAAAAAGACAAAGTTTTCTCAAAAAAAACAATTTCGCAGGAACAGCAAACACAAGAACTAACAAAAGACTTGCAACAAGGAGTTGCTATTGTGAAAAATAAGACTGGGGATTTTAATATATATAACTATTCCTCCATTGTAGTTGACCCAGTTCTTGTTGACATTTTAGCTAAAGGAAATACATTTGTACCAAGCCGTCAAATGGACATAGTACGTACTGTGAAAGATTTAAAATTATTTGTAAGGAAACTTAATTTAAAGTTTTTATTTGGTCATACTTTTGGAACAGAATACTGTTCACCTTCTGAATTTCATATTCCTAGTATTTTCAACCCTCCGTTACACCCGTTATTGAATATGTTTGAGATAGTAACTGAACTTGATTTAAGATTTTTTGCTGACAACCACACCAGTTTCTTTCGTAGTGAACCTGAAAATATTAGTCGTGAGGAAAAGTCAGCATTGAATTTACTTAGAACGTTACAGGTTCATTCTATTAAACCAGATAAGGGAGGGGGTATTGTACTCGTTGATACTGTTGATTATATAACTCGAGTCCAGACTCTTTTAGACAGTACAGCTTATATCAAGGCATCTATTAATGAAGTCAATATAGCATACAAACGTATTTCTGGATATATTAATGATCTATTTATTGAAGCTAAAATAGATATGAACCAGTACAATTACATGAATATGCTATGGCCTAAAATCCCTGTTCTATTTGCAATTCCTAAAATCCATAAAGACTTGGCTAACCCCCCTTTGAGACCTATAATTGATGGTCGCGGATCTATAACATATCCGTGTGCCAAAATAGTTGATAATATTCTAAAAAAATTTTTAAAAACTGAAAGCCAGGTATGCAAGGATTCTTGGACATTTTTACAGAAAATTAATGAGCTGTCTTTTGATCCCTTTATCAACTTTTTGACCATAGACGTTAAAGATTTGTATACGTCAATCCCCCACTTAGAAGGGGTGGAATGGACGAGTCTATTTCTTCACAGTAAAAAAGCAACAAGTGAAGAAATATACTTAGTTGAAGTTTTGTTAGATATTATTTTAACTAACAACTTCTTTTCTTTTTATAACGAGTTATATTTACAGAAACAAGGGGTAGCTATGGGGTCACCCTGTGGGGCAAGTTTTGCCAATACGGTGATGGCATACTGGGAGAACAACTATGTGTTTAACAATCTTAGTTGCATGAACAACATTCTGTATTATACCAGGTTTCTGGATGATATTTTTATTATGTTTAGAGGTAAGCTGGATGCTGCAAGCGTAATGATGGATTACTTTAACTCTACAACTGATTTCCTAAAATTCACACATAACTTTCAGGAAACCAGTGTAGATTATCTTGATGTACACCTATCTAAGGATATAGTGAATAAACAATATTTCTCAAGAATACACCTTAAGGACACATATTGTAATGCATTTTTACACTACTCTAGCTCTCATCCAAACCCACAAAAAAGATCTATTGTGAAAGGTCAAATGGTTAGGGCGGCTAGGATGGTGTCTCGAGAACCTGATTTTTATGAAGAATGTAACTTACTAACTAGCATGTTCCAACAAAGAGGGTACCCCCTATCTTTGATTGAGTCAATTGTTGATGAAATTTATTGTAAAAGGTCTAGGGGCCTTTTGAAACCGATTTTAGGAGACCAAGTAATGTTTGATACATCAAACTATAGCTCATTAAATCTAGAATTAAATAGTGACTATGTAACTAGTAGTCAGATTATAACACAAACTAGGGAAGAAAATTTTGAATACAGTTTCATCACGACCTATTGTAGGGACAGCACTATGATTAGAAGAGTTTTACTCAAGAACTGGGAATTGATAAAACAAGATAAATTCTTGGTTGAGAAATTAAATCAGAGACCAAGAATAATTTTTAGAAGGGGTAATAACTTAAAAAACATACTAGAAGTTCAAAACCACAATAACATACACAGACTTGCGGGTATGACTAGCTGTGGATGTTGCAATATGTGTAAACATATTAATTTAGGTTACACATTTACCATTAGAGGTAAGAAATTTTATATGAAACATAATTTAAACTGTAACTCTAAAATGGTGATTTATGTTGCCTTCTGTTCCCTTTGCAAAGGATTTTACATGGGGAAAACTGAGAGTAGGCTCAGAGATAGAATATATGAACACATTTATGCCATGAATACTAACAAAGTTGATAATGCCCTTACCAGACATAGGTTGATGCACCCTACCCATAACTTTACTTTTAAAGCTATAAATCAAATTCAATATAACATTAGAGGGGGGCCTTTAACCTATTATTGGAAGAGCTTGAACTTTCATGGCAAATAAAAACTAACGCTTTTTGTGAACCAGGGCTAAATGAACATTGTAATATAAAATGCCTTTTAAAACTAAGGAGCTTGAAAAGATAAATTGTAGCCCTGTAAATATTATTCACATTAATGGTGTACATATTATGGAAAACGTAATGAACATTTATTTATTGTGGACTTTGTATAAGCTTTTTTTAGGTTGGTTGGTCTTTTTTAGTTGTTTATCAATTATAATTGTTGTAGATATATACAGTTTTATTATATGCTATACCCATATTATTTTTATCTTTTTGTGGATAGCAGATATGTTTTAGCGACTACTTTTATTAGTAAATATAATATATAATGTTATGGTGGTTAACATTTTAACATTTGGAGATGGTTCTTTTAATTTTGTAATAGAAAGTGATTTGTTTAATCTTGATCACATGATGAACTTGCTTATTAGCGAAAAGCTATTTATATGGGTTTGTTGGATGTTTTTTATAAATCTGATGAAGTTGCCTTAAGTAAGGCGACGAAAAGCGCTTTATTAAATTTCTTTCTCTGACTTTACAAGTTACTTCTACATCTTTATTACATTGGATCAGTGTGCCTGAAGCCTTTGAATTTGTATTTGGTTTCCTAGTTTTGCTCAAGTTTGAGTTTTCCTATTTAACTAGTCTAAAAGTGTATTTATCTTGGATGAAGATAAATACTCCTCCTCCTTTGGTTCTCACACATTCATTTTATGGTCTGAAAGTGCAGAAGGTATTGTAGCCTTACAGGGCCAGGGTACTCTATGTGGACCTGAATCAAGTTTCTGTGACTCAACAGATATCAACATCCTCCAGGGAGAGGAGTGCTTAAAGAGAGTGCAGTTTCTGATAAACTCATAGAGTTTAACAGCATAACCTTTAATTTATTTGCAAGTGTTATTTTCACATCAGAAATTTTGCTCGAGACCTAAAAAAGGCACTATGGGGAGCTAAGTGCCTTAGCCAATAACTAAAAGTCTTGAGGTGACAGGTGAAGACCATCTCTGGCACAGCAGCATAGTCTATCAACCATGTCAGCCCAGGCTGACAGGAACTGGATCCGCTTAGAATGACACCAGAAACTAAGCCAATTGTTGAAGTCAATCATGTTTTGTTTATATTGTGGTATCATCCTAGGTGAAGGTAGAATGCTGCTCAAAGTTAGGGACATACCTGCCTGGGACGCATATTGAGAGAGCTCAATCAATAGTCTTTCTTCATACAGTCCAGTGAGGTGCATCTCAAGTCATTCACACCAACATGAACTATGATGGAGTTATAGTGGTACTTGTTGTTGAGACACTTGAGCGCATGTATGATCTGATGGATCTTGATACCCAATAGACAGTTGACCATAACCTTCTCCTTGTCCAGCTTGGTGAGTGGGACATCTGTGTCTCACAATAGAGTAACCTATGACTAAAAAATTTGGTTTAGATGTGCTTTGCCTTAGGGGCTTATTTGGTAAGACACTGATGATTGTGTTTTTATGTTTATTGAGTGCTGTAGGTGCTGTATTAGGTGTAGTATGTTTGTGTTTGGAAGGTCTCTGGTGTTTAGATAGATTTCTGGTGAGTACCTCCACTTATGATGGTTTATGTGTTGAGCGCATGGTTTACAAAATAGATGTTTTATGTGAGCTGACAACCTGTTCAGTGTTACTGTTCTGTGTGAGAGAGCAAGGATTCCAGATTCTTAGTGTAGATGCATCTCTCACAAATTGTACTTGGGTGATTTAGCAGTAGAGGGTTGTCAGTATACATTAGGCAGTTGCCACACTGCCTCAGGATACCCATATGACAATCAGGCTGGTAGCAGAAATGGAGGGAAACTGAGCATCCATAATGCTAGGTTAAATCCTGTTTTCACAGGGGGAAGAGAAACTGGAGGGGTGTGGTATAACTGGGTGCTCTAAGCAGGGACTGTGCTAATGGGTTGCTCTATAAAGGGTCTATACTAGCAGGGCTTGTCTAAATGGTTGAGACTATTGTAGTTGTGGTGGTTTTGGGACTGCTTAAGGAGCAAAAGCACAGCTGAGGTGCTCTCTGAGCAGCTAAGCACAGTTTGAGGACTTTTTGGATGGATGGCGGGCAGCTGCTATGGGAAAATGTATCTACTGAAGTTTCTGCGTCTATAACCACCAGTGGTTGCCCCCGCTGCACTGTAGTTCCCGATGGTGCATGGTGGTGTGCTATGCGTAAAAAGGTGAATACAGCAGAGCAGCGGCTGATGCCTAACTCTGTGGAGCTGTGTTAAAGCAAGCACAAACCCACACAAACAAGGGGCTTATGTAGCAACAGTGAGCACACTGAATTAAACAATTTAACCAATAAAAAAGCTCAAAACTGAGCCCTGTGCCAGCAACCTTCAATCAGATGAGTGCTAACTACACTCTCCTGCCACAAGGGTGCAAGGGAGCCCTCTCCAACAAAAGATAGCATGGTTTAGTGCTCAGTTTAAGAAACAGAACCAGATTTAGCAGGTCTGAATCTAGTCTATGCTACAGCAGACAAAAAGTGCAACAAATCATAAAGAACAGTTTCAAAAAATCAGTAATATAACAAAAATACAGTTTAAAAGTGCAAAATACAGTATACAATTGTACTTATGGTTAGCAAACTACAACAGATTCCTTGGATTGCACATATTAATACAGCAGAGTATTAGCTGGTCACCTGACTCTGTGGAGCTGTGTTAAAACAGTGAGCAAACTGAATTAAGCAATTTAACCAATAAAAAAAGCTAAAACCTGATCCCTGTGCCAGCAGCCTTCAATCAGAGGAGACCTAACTGCACTTTCCTGCCACAAGGGTGCAGGGGGGGGGGATCTCCAACAAAAGATAGCCTAGTTTAGTGCTCAGTTTAATAAACAGAACCAGATTCAGCAGGTCTGAATAGAGTCAATGCCACAGCAGACAAAAATTGCAACAAGTCAGAAAGAATAGTTTTACAAAATCAGCAATATAGAAAAAAATATAATTTAAAAGTGCAAAATAAAATATAAAATTGTACTTATGGTTAGCAGAATGCAACAGATTCCTTGGATTGCACAGATGAATACAGCAGAGCAGTGGCTAGTCACCTGAGCAATTCTAGGACTTTCAACAGGTACCCTAAAGATGACAATATCTCAGGAGATGTTAGCTTCTCAAAAGCAGAGTGGTCCACTCCTGCAATCCAATCTGGGAGACAGAGAATGAATATTGGAGGTATCAGACAAACAGAAATCCATTCAGCTAATGAAGAAAGGTACAAAGAAGGCTAAATCTAAGCATTCTGTTTAGGAAGGATAAGAGGGTTTCATATCTAGAAATAAATGCACAAGTGGCAAGAAAATTATTCATTATTTATTTGCCTGGGTTTAAGTAACTGTATAGCTCTTATACTACTTTATGTATAGTTGGTATCTTATCTATTTTGGCATTCTAAAATTTATTTTAATTGCATTCTGCCTAACATTCTTGATATTATATTTGTACTGCATGCATTGGAGCTTTTCTCCATGGGACTCCCTTGAAAAGGGGCCCTTGTACCCAGACAGACTTCCCTGATCAACAAATGTAAAATAAATAAATATAAATCTGCCTTTGTTTACCAGAAAAGTCTAACTGGGCATTGAACCCAATTGAATTGAAGGATAGGGACAAGGCTTGGATTCTATATCATAAAAACAAAACCAGTAGCTTTAGACAAAAGTATCTAGAACTTCGTAACAAAGCCAAAAAACAAATCAAATCAGACAAAACTAATTACTATAAATACATGCAAGAAAAATATGCTCACAACCCCCAAAAATCCTGGGCCACTCTAAATAGCATACTCCACCCAGGAAAATCCGCTAGTCCATCCCCAGTGCTACCAAATGATCTTGAAAATATTCCCACACAATTCAACAAATTCTTTACCGAAACTGTCCAAACCCTTACCAATGACCAAAACAGTACTTGTAACCCCATTCCAACAAATACACCAACCCACCCCAATACTCAAGACAATACCCCCAAATTCAACCTTCATTCAGTGTCCACCAAGGTAATTTACAGACTCCTTAAAAAAATTAAACCAGCCACACTAGTAGCAGACAACCTACCAGCAGATTCCCTTCCGATATCAGCTGATGCCATAGCCTATCCAGTTTCAATTCTCATAAATACATCTCTGTCAGAATGTAGAGTACCCAAATCTTGGAAAACATCACATATCATTCCACTGCACAAAAGAGGTAACTCCTTAGAGCTCACCAATTATCATCCAATAGCAATCCTATCACTTTTGTCCAAAATATTAGAAAGAGTTGTTCACAGTCAACTAATGCAATACTTCCAAATTAACAACCTTCTCTCCACATCACAGCATGTATTTAGACCTTCCCATAGCACCACCACTGCACTACTATCATTAATCAACACAGTTAATCACTATAGAAACCAGGGTCTGTTCGTATCTTCTATATTCTTAAAAGTCTTTCGGCTTTTCCCGGTTAGGGGTCGCCACAACGGAACTCCGGTCCACTCATGATTGGCAGTGGATTTTTATGGTGCCAAGTTGTCAGCCCGACGCCCAACCTTCAAAGAAGGCACGCCCATTCACGCTCGCACCTACCTGCATGTCTTTAGCGTCACTCGACCGTGGGGAGACTTATCAAAAGCCTTTGATATGGTAAATCACAGTATACTACTTGAAACTTTAACTACCCTAAATATAAGTTCCCCCTCTATATCATGTTTCAACAGCTACTTATCAGACCGTCAACAAGCAGTCCTCTGGCATGACCAGCTGTCCCCCCTGTTACCAGTAACCTCAAGGGTCTCTTCTTGGCCCCTTGCTATTCTCTCTATTTACTAACTAGATCTGCTTATCCTCACCCTCTACATCAATAGTACAATATGCAGATGACACCCCCCTTATTTGTGCTGCTCCCACCGTAGACTAACTGCAATCCTTAACCCAAAATAATTTCACTCTAGGTGAAACTTGGTTCACAAACATCAAACTTCTTCTTTATCCCAAAAAAAACAAACTCATTCTTTTTGGCCCAGGCAGACATCCTCCCCTTAATAATTTTCATATCAACTCCAAAGATAACATTCAAATCAGCCCAACCACACACACCAAACTGCTAGGGGTAATAATAGACAATAACCTGAGATTCAACATCCACATTGCACAAACCATCAAAAAAATAAACAAAAAACTGAGACTCCTTTACAGGAACAACCACTTCATTACTAAATCTACCAAAGCAACCATTGCAAGGACTCATCTTCTATCCATCCTCCTATATGCCTCTCCCATCTTAACTAATCTCCGACAAACCGATCTAAATAAAATGAAATCTTGCTATAACAAGATCGCCAGGTTTGCTACTGAGACCTCATATATGTCCCACCACTGTCTATCCCTTAAGCAGCTCAACTGGCTGGAATTGCCTCATATCCTACTACTCAATCAACTATCTATAGTACACAAACTTTACTACTTTCCTGATAGAACCCCAGCACTTTGACAACTAATACAGCCCCACTTACCTTCTAGAGCCTTATGTTCTAGTAATCAGCACCTCATAACTGTCATCAAACACAAAAACAATGCTGGGAAATCCCTTTTTGCCAGTACCATTGCCAACAATTGGAACTCACTACCAAATGGAATAACTTCTACCACCTCCACTTCTCACTTCAAAAAACTCCTGAAAACCCACTATATAAATAACTGGCTATGTTCATGTAACTCCCCAGGATAATCCACACCAAGAAATAGTTTCAGGACTTCAGCTACGTACACATAGTATTACATGGATTACTGTATAACTTGTTAATCTCCGCTACATTGTTTTTCACTGAGGTATGTAAAAGCTATTAAGGCTCACTCCAATATTATAATGCATTGTATAATTTCTGTTTTCCACTGTATTATATTCAAATGTTTGTATCTCTCTTGGAGCTTTTCTCCCCAGGCCTCTGCTGAAAATGGACCTGTGTCCAGTCGGACTTTCCCGGAAAACAAATGTAAAATAAATAAAAAGAAACACATTTTCAGCTGTGGCCTGGTAAGAAAAGTTCCACAGATTCAATAATACAAGAAACAGAGCCATAAAAAAAGAAATATAAAATAATCATGAAACAGAATCTTAAAAACAAGTACATAAACCTGTGGCACTCACTCATGGTAACTTGTACATCATCATCATCATCATCATCAGCCCCCTTTTTCCCATTTTTCTACATGGGGTCACGGTATCGTGTTAACTGTCACCACCTCTCTCGATTCAGTGGCACACTCCTGCCTTCTTCAACTCTCATGCCTGACCGTTGCAGATCTTCTTTCACACAATCCATCTACCTCTTTGCTGGATGTCCTCGCTTCCTCTTACCTTCTTCCTGTCTATCCCAAATCTTCCTCAATAGATTGTCTTCTGTTTTTCTATGCATGTGCCCAAACCACTGTAATCTGTTCTCTTTGATCTTTTCTGCAATTGGAACTACTTTGGCTTCTGCTCTTATGTTCTCATTTCTTCGTCTGTCCCACTGTATGCATCCTATCACCTTTCTCAGGCACTTCATTTCCCTCATCTCTAACTTCAACTGTTCTGCCTTTACTGCCCAGGTTTCTGTACCATACTGTAGTACTGGTAATACCACCATCTTGTACACCTTACTTTTCAGCTTCTTTGCCATTCTTCTGTCATAGACTACACCTGATACTCTATGCCAGTTGGCTGTAGCCCCACTGATTCTAGCTTTGACCTCTTCATTCAGACTACCCTTCTCCTCAACTACTACTCCCAGATACTTGAAGCTGTTTACCTGTTCCACTATCTTCCCTTCTATCTCTATTGTCAGCTTTTTCTGATTTCCCAAATTTGCTGCCATTACTACTGTCTTATCTGTGCTTAGTTTCATCCCATGTGCCTTCAGATTTGCATTCCATTCTCCTATCCTTTGCTGAAATTCTAGCTCAGAGTCTGCCTGTACTGCCATATCATTTGCATACAGCAGCTTTATTGATCCATCCTCTCCAACCTATTTGCTAATGTAGTCCATCACCAGTATGAACAGTAGTGGGTTCAGAGCTGATCCCTGATGTACACCCACTGGTAACCCCTCTGTTTGTACTTGAGTCATTGGGTCCTTGTACATAGCGTGCACTATTTTTTACCAATGTTTCTGGGACTTCAAACCACCGCAGTACTGCCCAGATCAGCTTTCTTGGGACCTTGTTGTATGCTTTCTCCAAGTCTAGGAATGCCCAGTTGGACTCTCTCCTCATCTCTAGCTTCTTCTCAAGTATCTGTCTCAATGCAAACATTGGGTCAATTGTGCTGCATCCTGATCTGAATCCAAACTGCCCATCTCCCATCTTACATTCTATTACTCTGCATATCCGTTTATCAATCACCCTCTCCAGAACTTTCATGCAGTGTGATAGGAGTTTGATGCTTCTGTACTGCCCACAATTGTGGATGTCCCCTTTGTTCTTGTACACTGGCACAAGTACGCTTATTCTCCAGTCATCTGGGACATGCCTTTCTCTCCACACTGCTATTAGTATCCTCAAAAGCCATTTCTCCCCTATCAAACTCATCATCGTTATCATATCTGCTGTGACCTCATCTGAGCCTGCTGCTTTCCCTGACTTCATCTTCCTTAGTGCTGTTCTTACTTCTTCCAGGGTGGGATCCTCTTCTTCTCTCATCGTAGGCTGTTTCTGAGGAAGTACAGCATCTGTGGGGTTTTCTTCATTCAGAAACTGCTGGAAATACTCATTTCATCTGCCTTTGATGTCCTCTGGGCTGGTGAGCAGGTTGTTGTTGACATCCCTTGTGAAGGGTGTCTGACTATCTTCTTTATCTTTCTGTCTTTACCTTGCAACCTGATATAGTTTCTTTGTGCCCCTTACTGAGTGACTTTCCAGAAGTTGGTACAGTGTCTCCGATGCCCTATTCTTTGCTATTGCTTTCTTTCTTAGCTTCTTTGTTAGCCAACCAGTAGTCCTTCCTAGCCTGGTCAGTCTTTTCTGTCTCCCACTTCTTTCTGCACTCCTTTTTTCTTTTGATGATGTCCTGGACTTCTGCATTCCACCACCGGCTTTCCTTATATATCTTATTTCCATACCTGGCTCGGCCACATATCTTTTCTGAAGTCCTAACACATGCTGTTTTTAGGTGCTGCCATTCTTCTTAAAGTCAAGTCTATTTCCTCCTTTTCTTGGGGTGCTAGAGCCCTGAGTAATTCCTTGAACTGTTGTACTTTCTCTCCAGTCAACTTCCACGTCTTCAGCCTAGTCTCTGTTCACCTCAGAGCCTTCTCTGACTACTGCTTGCAGCTGATTGTGGCAACTAGTGGTTTATGCTGTGGGTCAACTGTTTCACTGGGGATGACTTTGCAATCATGGATTCTGCCCCAGTGCCTTTTCCTTACTATCAGGAAGTCTACCTGAGTTGCATGTTGACTACTCTTGTATGTGATCTTGTGACTGTCTCTCTCTTTCTGAACCATGTGTTGGCTACTATCAAGCCATTTGCCAGACAGAAGTCTAGAATGGCTTCTCCTTCTTTATTCCTGTTGCCCCACCCATGTGGACCCAGGCAGTCCTCATATCCTGTTCTGTCTGTCCCAATATGTGCATTCAAGTCACCCATTATCAACACCAATTCATGTTGTCCTGCTTTATCTAGTAGGTCCTGCAACTGCTGTTTGAATGCACTCTTTTCCTCACTATCACAACCCTGCTGTGGGGCATAGGCTGATATTATGAATACTGCCCTGTCATTACACTGGAGTCTGACTGCCATGAACCTGTCATTAATTCTGATGATATCCCTTACTGCCTTCTGAAAACTCTCTCACCACAGTAGACTCTGGATCCCAAATCAAGTGGCTTTGCTGCACTGCCCTTCCATCTTGTCTCCTGGATACATAGGATGTCCAGCTTCCTCCGTATCATCATGTCATCCATTTACAAGCTGCGTCCTGTCAGTGAACCTACATTAAGCATAGCAATGCTCAGTTCATGGTAACTTGTACACTACTCTCATATTAACTTATTATACAAAGCAGAAGAATATAGACGGGAAACAGCAAACTAAAAAGGTGAACCCAGTTTCCAGAGAATGCTTTCTGTGTTGTAAGAATGAATGTTGGAAAGTGTATTTAAAGAGTATAATTAATCCAAGTAGAGCTAGAGTAAGTTAAGCATAGGAATAGTTGATACTAGATAAAATAATTTGCAAAATGTTTTTATTATAAACAGTTTATTTACACAGGAACCCAGCAGTCCAGCTCACCATGGGGAAGGGGGACAACAAACAAACAAGCAAACTAAAAGGTGGACGTAGAGAAACAGATTGCTAAACTAGAGGAACTTTAGGACTAAAATTGAATACTAGAGATAAGTACAAGGAACAGTCTGTTGATAAAGATAAACAGCAGCATAAAACAGCTGTGGGAATGAGATAGAAAAAGAGCAAGACAAGCCAAAGAAGGTAGCCTGTGTGGTTCAAAGGTGAGACGAATGACAAAAGTGCTAAGGCAGAACTTAAACATGCTGTTACTCATTAAATGCTTAGGCTATGTACCATTGATTTTCTCAGCAAATCAATCTGTGTATTTGCAAGGGAGCACAGGAGCTCAGTATAGTGTTACTAAGCTAAATATCAATGCTGCATTTAGACACTGATATTACTAACTTAAATATCTTTGTTTTTCTAGACAAGTTAGGCTGACAAAAGGGCTTCTATCAATGCAGAGTGTATCATTAGCAAATTAAATATTGTGTGTAGCATAAGCAGAGTAAATATTGTATGTAGCATAAGCAGACCAAATATTGACATTACATTCATACATCAGGACTGGTTTAAACCCAAAGCTACACTGTTTTGGGGGTCGGATTGGATCTATGGAGTTACCTGGCAGAACTCTGATGAGAGAGTAGTTATACTTGGTGTTATTTAAAACAGGTAATACTCTATTTATGCCTGAAAATAAAATTAAAAAAGAAATTAGAAGTAAATATTTTAAGATTTACATTGGCTTTTCCTTGCAGAGATTATTTAAGTATGTCTACTTTCATTTTAGTTTTATTAATATCTAAGTTGATTTTTATAAAGATATCTTACTGTACGCTAATAGTTCAGGAATAAAACTTCTGTCACATCCCAGAAATGTTAATTTCAGGCAGCTTCTGTCTTGTCAAAGGAGTCAGGCACTGAGTAGTTACTCACTACATATAGGGGAGATGGATGGCCCACAGACGGGGTCCAGGTCTGGATGGACTGGGGTGGTAAGATGATGCATCTCTCTGCCCTGAATGAATGGCCACTCTCCATCCCTCTGTTATTCCTCTGTGGAGGTGCAAGTTAAGAGGTAGTACTTACAGGATATCCCATTCTACATAGCTATGTCCTAAAGTGCCACAAGCCAAATAGTACCTGTGCTGTAATTTATGTATGACATACAGTGGAAAAGAGTACATACCCCTGTTAAAATACCAGGTTTTTGTGATATAAAAAATTAGACCACAATAAATAATTTCAAAACTTTTCCCACCTTTAATGTGACCTATAACCTGTACAATTCAATTGAAAAACAAACAAATTTGTTAGGGGAAAATATAAAAAAATAAAAAACGTACAATTAGCTGGTTACATAAGTGTGCACACCCTAAAACTAATATTTTGTTGAGGCATCTTTTGATTTAATTACACCATTCAGTCTTCATGGGTGCACACCTGCCATCACTTAAAGAGACTCTGATTAACCCCAAATAAAGTCCAGCTGTTCTAGTAGGAGTTTCCTGACATTTATTCAGTTGCCTGCTACAGCAAAAGCCATGGCTCGCAGAGAGCTTACAAAGCATCAAAGGGATCTCATTGTTGAAGGGTATCAGTCAGGAGAAGGGTACAAAAAAAATTCTACAGCATTGGATATACCATGGAACACAGTGAAGACAGTCATTAAAAAGTGGAGAAAATAGGGGACAACAGTGACGTTGCAAAAAACTGGACGTTCCTCCAAAATTGATGAAAAGACAAGACAAAAACTGGTCAGGGAGGCTGCCAAGAGACCTACAGCAACACTGAAGGAGCTGCAGGAATTTCTGGTAAGTACTGGTTGTGTACTACATGTGACAACAATCTCAAATATTCTCCATATGTCTGGACTATGGGGTATGGTTGCAAGACGGAAGCCTTTTCTTACACAGAAAAATATCCAGGCTCAGCTAAATTTTGCAAAACGATACATCAAGTCTCCCAAAAGTATGTGGGAAAATGTGTTATGGTATGATGAGACCAAGGTTGAACTTTTTGGCCACAATTCCAAAAGGTACGTTTAGCACAAAAATAACACTTTGCATCACCAAAAGAACACCATCCCCACGGTGAAGCATGGTGGTGGCAGTATCATGCTTTGGGGTTGCTTTGCTTCAGCTGGAACTGGGGCTTTAGTCAAGGTGGAGGTAATTATGAACAGTTCCAAATACCAGTCACTCTTGGCCCAAAACCTTCAGGTGGCTGCGAGAAAGCTGAAGATGAAGAGGAATTTCACTTTTCAACGCGACAATGACCCTAAGCATGCATCCAAATCAACAAAAGAATGGTTTCACCAGAAGAAAATTAAAGTTTTGGAATGGCCCAGCCAGAGCCCAGACGTAAATCCAATAGAAAATCTGTGGGGTGACCTGAAGAGGGCTGTGCACAAGAGATGCCCTCATAATCTGACAGATTTGGAGCACTTTTGCAAGGAAGAGTGGGCAAATATTGCCAAGTCAAGATGTGCCATGCTGATAGACTCCGACCCATGAAGACTGAATGCTGTAATTAAATCAAAAGGTGCTTCAACAAAGTATTGGTTTTATATCCACTGTAGTTGTCCTAGGCAATAGTATGTATCTGTGGCATTAGTCACAATTATTTGGAGACGTCTTCTTATTTTGTCTGTTCCCATTAGGGGTCGCCACAACAGATCATCTATTTCCATTACTTCCTGTCCTCTGCATCTTGCTCTGTCACAACAACCACCTGCATGTCCTCTCTCACCACATCCATAAGCCTTATCTTAGGCCTTCCTCTTTTCCTGTTACCTGGCAGCTTCATCCTTAACATCTTTTGCCCAATATACTCTGCATCTCCCCTCAGCACATGTCCAAACCAACATAATCTTGCCTCTCTGGCTTTATCTCCAAACTGTCCAACCTGAGCTGACCCTCTAATATACTGATTCCTGATGCTGTCCATCCTCGACACACCCAATGCAAATCTTAACATCTTTAACTATGCCATCTTCTGCTCTTACTCCTGCCTTTTTGTCAGTGCCACAGTCTCCAACCCATATAACATAGCTGGTTGACCTACCCTCTTCTATACCTTCTCTTTCACTCTTAATGATACATATATGTCACAAATCACTCCTGACACTCTTCTCCACCCATTCCACCCTGCCTGTACTCTCTTCTTCACCTCTCTTCCACACTCACTATTACTCTGAACTGTTAATCCCAAGTATTTAAACTTATCCACTTTTGTCAACTCTATTCCCTGCATCCTCACCATTCCTCTATCCTCCCTCTCATTCACACACATATATTCTGTATTAGTCCTGCTGACCTTCATTCCTCTCCTCTCTAGAGCATATCTCCACCACTCCATGGTCTCCTCAACCTGTTCCATACTCTCACTACAGATCACAATGTCATCCGTAAACATCATAGTCCATGGGGACTCCTGTCTGATCTCATATGTCAACCTGTCCATCACCATTGCAAATAAGAAAGGGCTCAGAGCTGATCCTTGATGTAATCCCACCTCCACCTTAAACCCATCCATCACTCCTACTGCAGAACTCACCACTGTCACACTACTTTCATACATATCCTGTACCACTCTTACATACTTCTCTGCCATTCCCGACTTCCTCATACAGTACCACAACTCCTCTCTAGGCACCCTGTCATATGCTTTCTCCAAGTCTACAAAGACACAATGCAACTCCATCTGACTTTCTCTATACTTCTCCATCAACACTCTCAGAGCAAACATCTCATCTGTAGTGCTTCTTTCCAGCATGAAACCATTCTGCTGCTCACTAATCATCACCTCCCTTCTTAACCTAGCTTCCACTACTCTTTTGCATAACTTCATGCTGTGACTGATCAGTCTTATCCCTCTATAGTTCTACAGATCTGCACATCACCCTTATTCTTAAAAATCAGTACCAAAACACTTCTTCTCCACTCCTCAGGCATCCTCTCACTTTCCAAGATTTCGTTAAACAATCTGGTTAAAAACTCCACTGCCATCTCTTCTAAACACCTCCATGCTTCCACAGGTATGCCATCTGGACCAACAGCCTTTCCATTCTTCATCCTCTTTATAGCTGTCCTTACTTCCACCTTGCTAATCCATTGCACTTCCTGATTCACTATCCCCACATCATCCAACCTTCTTTCTCTCGCACTCTCTTCATTCATTAGCCCCTCAAAGTACTCTTTCCATCTGCACAACACACTCTCCTGACTTGTAAGCATATTTCCCTCATTATCCTTTATCACCCTTACCTGCTGCACATCTTTCCCAATTTGGTCCCTCTGTCTAGCCAATCGGTACAGGTCCTTTTCTCTCGCCTTAGTGTCCAACCTTTCGTACAACTCTCCATATGCCTTATCTTTAGCCTTTTAGCCTTCACCACACTATTTGGAGACTACCAGGTTAAATTACAGCACTTTTAAATGAACTTGCTGCAACAGGTAAGAGGTGAATATTTTATCTTAACAGTATAAGTAAACTGCCACAAATAAGTAAAATTTTAACTCTGCATTGTAGTTATAGAAAACATTTTCAGTAGGATATGAATTGGGCTGATAAGTAGTATCTTGGGCTTGAGAAGGGACAAAAGAAGCTAAACATTCTGTCTAATGCAGAAAAAAGATATTTTATGACAGTTACTTTAGTATGGTAGACTTCTGAATTTTTATCTGTTTATTTCTTTGGAAACTATGTAAGTGAATTTGTCATTCTTGAACCCAATACACTATATAACCATATATCAAAAATGTAACATATCAAACAGTAAGTGATCAAACACAACTGGTTGATCACTAGTGAATCAAAAAGTAAAAAAAAAATGCAAAACGTTTTTGCAGGGGCTGCCTAATATATATATGCTAAATTCATGACTACAGTGGGGAAGGGAATAATTCTTCTATCTCATATTTACCATGAGCTTGCACAGAAAAAAAAGCTGTTAAGTGTGATAAGCTGATTTTTGATCAGTTGCACTGGCTTTTTTCTGTTTGATAAGTTAAATTTTTGCTGACTTGTAGGTAGCGTATATATAGATATATGTATGTATATAGATTAGATATAGATACATACATATATATTTATATTTATATGTATCTATATATATATATATATATATATATATATGTGTGTGTGTGTGTGTGTGTGTATGTATTTATATATATATATATATATATATATATATATATATATATATATATATATATGTATAAATTATATATATATATATATATATATATATATATCTATATAAAAAACCCAGCCACTGGGGATGCACAAGCCAGTGCATTTCTTTGTGCCGGTCCCAAGCCCGGATAAATGGGGAGGGTTGCGACAGGAAGGGCATCCGGCGTAAAACTTCACCAAAACATTTCACGCAGTCACCAAGAAAAATTTTTATACCAGATCAGTCGAGGCCCGGGTTAACAACGACCACCACCAGTACTGTTAGCCTACAGGGTGCTGGCGGAAATTGGGCTACTGTTGGCCGAAGGAGGAGAAGAGGTGGAAGACATGGCTGAAGGCAGGAGGAGAGGAGAGGAGAAAGGCTAGGACTGTGGTAGTGAGGGTCGGAACTTTGAATGTTGGCAGTATGACTGGTATAGGGAGAGAGCTAGCTGATATGATGGACAGAAGGAAGGTTGGTATATTGTGTGTGCAAGAGACCAGATGGAAGGGGAGTAAGGCTAGGTGTATCGGAGGTGGGTTCAAATTGTTTTATCATGGTGTGGATGGGAGGAGAAATGGCATAGGAGTTATTCTGAAGGAACAGTATGCTGAGAGTGTTTTGGAGGTGAAAATAGTGTCGGATAGAGTGATGTTTATGAAGCTGGAAATTGATGGTGTAATGATGAATGTGGTTAGTGCGTATGCTCCACAAGTTGGGTGTGCAATGGATGAGAAAGAAAAATTTTGGAGTGAATTGGATGAAGTGGTGATGACTGTACCCAAGGGTGAGAGAGTGGTGACTGGAGCAGATTTCAATGGGCATGTTGGTGAAGGGAACAGAGGGGATGAGGAAGTGAATGTAGGTAAAGTGTTAAACAAAGGAATGCAGAAGGTCAGATGGTAGTGGATTTTGCGAAAAGGATGGACATAGCTGCGGTGAATATGTATTTTAACAAGAGGGAGGAGCATAGGGTGACATACAAGAGTGGAGGAAGATGCACACAGGTGGATTATATCTTATGTAGTAGGGCCAGTTTGAAGGAGATTGGAGACTGTAAAGTGGTGACTTGAGAAAGTGTCGTTAGGCAGCATAGGATAGTGGTTTGTAGGATGACGCTGGTTATCAAGAAGAGGAGGAGGAGTGTGAGGGCAGCACCAAGGATCAAGTGGTGGAAATTGAAAAAGGGTAATTGTGAGGTGGAGTTCAGGGATGAGTTAAGGCAGGCACTGGGTGGCAGTGAAGAGTTACCAAATAGCTGGGTAACTACAGCAGAGCTAGTAAGGGAGATGGCTAGAATGGTGCTTGGTATCACATCTGGACATAGGAAGGACGACAAGGAGACATGGTGGTGGAATGAGGAAGTACAGGAGAGTATATAGAGAAAGAGGTTGGCAAAGAAGAAGTGGGATTGTCAGAGAGATGAAGAAAGTAGACAGGAGTATAAGGAGATGAGGTGCATGGCAAAGAGAGAGGTGGCGAAGGCTAAGGATAAGGCATATGAAGAGTTATATGAAAGGTTGGACACTAAGGAGGGAGAAAAGGACCTGTACCGATTGGCTAGACAGAGGGACCGAGCTAGGAAAGATGCGCAGCAGGTAAAGGTGATAAAGGATAATGAGGGAAAGATACTCACAAGTGAGGAGAGTGTGTTGAGGAGATGGAAAGAGTACTTTGAGGGGTTGATGAATGAAGAGAATGAGAGGGAGAGAAGGTTGGATGATGTAGGGATAGTAAATCATGAAGTACAATGGATTAGCAAGGAGGAAATAAGGATAGCTATGAAGAGAATGAAGAATGGAAAGGCTGTTGGCCCAGATGACATACCTGTGGAAGCATGGAGGTGTTTAGGTGAAATGGCAGTGGAGTTTTTAACCAGATTGTTTAATGAAATCTTGGAAAGTGAGAGAATGCCTGAGGAATGGAGAAAAAGTGTTTTGGTACCGATTTTTAAGAATAAGGGTGATGTGCAGAGCTGTAGTAACTACAGAGGGATAAAACTGATCAGTCACAGCATGAAGTTATGGGAAAGAGTAGTGGAAGCAAGGTTAAGAAGGGATGTGATGATTAGTGATCAGCAGTATGGTTTCATGCCAGGAAAGAGCACTGCAGATGCGATCTTTGCTCTGAGAATGTTGGTAGAGAAGTACAGAGAATGTCAGAAGGAGTTGCATTGTGTTTTTGTAGACTTAGAGAAAGCATATGACAGGGTGCCTAGAGAGGAGTTGTGGTATTGTATGAGGAAGTCAGGAGTGTCAGAAAAGTATGTAAGAGTGGTACAGGATATGTACAAGGGTAGTGTGACAGCGGTGAGGTCTGGGGTGGGAGTGACGGATGCGTTTAAGGTGGAGGTGGGGTTACATCAAGGATCAGCTCTGAGCCCTTTCTTATTTGCAATGGTGATGGACAGGTTGACAGACGAGATCAGACAGGAGTCCCCGTGGACAATGATGTTTGCAGATGACATTGTGATCTGTAGTGAGAGTAGGGAACAGGTGGAGGAGACCCTGGAGAGATGGAGACATGCTCTAGAGAGAAGATAAATGAAGGTCAGCAGGACTAAGACAGAATATATGTGTGTGAAGGAGAGGGAGGATAGAGGAATGCTGAGGATGCAAGGAGTAGAGGTGGCGAAGGTGGATGAGTTTAAATACTTGGGGTCAATAGTTCAGAGTAACGGTGAGTGTGGAAGAGAGGTGAAGAAGAGAGTACAGGCAGGATGGAGTGGGTGGAGAAGAGTGGCAGGAGTGATTTATGACAGACGAGTACCTGTAAGAGTCAAAGGGAATGTCTACAAGAGGGTAGTGAGACCAGCTATGTTATATGGGTTGGAGACAGTGGCATTGACAAAAAGGCAGGAGTTTGAGCTGGATGTGGCAGAATTAAAGATGTTAAGATTTGCACTGGGTGTGACGAGGGTGGACAGGATTAGGAATAAGTATATTAGAGGGTCAGCCCAGGTTGGAAGGTTTGGAGACAAAGCCAGAGAGGCACAATTACATTGGTTTGGACATGTGCTGAGGAGGGATGCTGAGTATATTGGGAAAAAGATGCTAAGGATGAAGCTACCAGGTAACAGGAAAAGAGGAAGGCCTAAGATAAGGTTTATGGATGTGGTGAGAGAGGACATGCAGGTGGTTGGTGTGACAGAGCAAGATGCAGAGGACAGAAAGAAATGGAAACAGGTGATCTGCTGTGGTGACTCTAACGGGAACAGCCGAAAGAAGATGATGATATATATATATATATATATATATATATATATATATATATGGGTCCACTTCAAAATACTGACTTTCAAAATACCTAAACTCAAAATATTGAGACCAAAATATCTCTAAAGCTCAAAATTCTGAAAACTCAAAATACTGAAACTCAAAATAACTAAGAAAAAAATACAGTACAGCAACACAACTATATTGCAGCAGAACTACATACAGAAACATATTACTCATCTGCAAGTATAGGCAGGGGGGTAAGCCCCCCTGTGCCCCCCACACCCCCTGCTAATTAAATATATCAACTCCGAGATTGCACTTCACTACACTAAAGTGCAATCTTGGAGTTTATATATTTAAGTAGCAGGGGGTGGGGGCTGCAGGGGGGCTTGCCCCCCTGCTTATTCTTGGAGAAGAGTAATATGGTTTGTGTTTTATTTGTTTCAGTATGTACTTGTGCTGGAATATAATAAATGTTGGTATCCTATGTGTTTTCAGTATTTTGAGTTTTCAGTATTCCGAGCTCCCCCCACCCCCTGCTTATACTTGGAGAAGAGTAATATGGTTTGTGTTTTATTTGTTTCAGTATATACTTGTGCTGGAATATAATAAGTGTTGGTATCATGTGTGTTTTCATTATTTTGAGTTTTCAGTATTTAGAGATTTTGGCCTTAGTATTTTGAGTTTAGGTATTTTGAAAGTCAGTATTTTGAAGTGGACCCATAAATATATACATATATATATATATATATATATATATATATATATATATATGCATCTCTCTCTCTCTCTCTATATATATATATATATATATATATATATATATATATATATATATATATATATATCTACATATGGGTCTATTTCTGATTGTCGAAAACACACTTTCTCGACAAACAGAAGATCGAGCCCATTTAAGTGAAAGGGCACTAAATCGAAAGTGCAATTTTGTAAAAGCTTGTTCTCCAAAGCACATTCCAGTGGGGATAAGGAAATATATCCTTTTCCCCACTGTAGTAAGATCTCGGAGTTAGTATATTTAGGTAAGGGTGGTGTGGGGGGCGCAGCCCGCTACAATGGGGGGGGGGTCCAGGGAGGCTTGACCCCCTGCAAAATACTGTTTAAAGTCGTTTTTTTTCCAGTTCGGGAGAACCGGCTTTTGCAAAAGTGCACTTTCGATGTAGTGCACTTTCGCTTTAATGGGTGTCGATGTTTCTTGTTCAAGATTGTGAAATTTCAATCAAGAAACATAGACCCATATATATATATATATATATATATATATATATATAGATAGATATATATATATATATGTGTGTGTGTGTGTGTGTGTGTGTGAATATGTATATACATATACATACACATATGTGTGTGTTGTTAACCAGCATGTTTTGGGGAGGAGAGGGAAACTGAAATACCAAGAGAAAATTCATACAGACATGGGGATAATGTGCAAAAGTCTACAAGAACAGTTGATATAATCAGAGCAAGAGAGTGACATTGTGTAAGGAATTCAGATGTCGGCCACGTATCAACCAATATGCCTTGCATTAAAATTCTGTAATATGGCTGCGTATGATATTCATTATCTGGTGTGTGTGTGTGTGTGTGTGTGTGTGTGTGTGTGTGTGTGTGTGTGTGTGTGTGTGTGTGTGTGTGTGTGTGTGTGTATAATGCTTGTAGATTATTTAAAACAAGTTCCCATGTTTTAACAACTTGTAAAAATCAGTACCATGGAGGCAATGTTCTGTAATCTGACACACACAAAATCAAAGATAGCGGTCCTATGCAGTAGCCCCCATAAGCTTATCTAAACAAAATAATATTTTTAATCAATGAAATGTTATGTAACTCAGTCTATTATTGTAATTGCTTTCCTTAGTGTGAAACTAGAATGCATATAGCAATTCTGTGTAATCTAAATGTGCTCTATGCTTAAAACATGGCTATGTGACAAATTATTTTAAGTGCTTATCCCTGTTCATGTACATTCTGTCTGACTGTGGCAATGCTGATTATTTCATATCCAAAATGTAAACACTGCAGAATAGGTATTTGGATTTCTCTGGCACCATTTTTGACCTGGTCATCATATCACATAATGCTGTTATCCTGCCCTGCTTACTGGATTTTATATTCACGAAAAGAATCACAAAGTACAAGCAAGACTTCATATGATTACATTTTATATATGTTAAGTAATTAACATATATAATTATTGCTCTTCCAAGAAGGCTGCACACTAATGAACAGTTTAATTTCAGCTGTCCCAGTGTAAAAATAGAAACAGAGAAACAAATGGCCAGTGATATTTTCAGCTTGAGTAAAATTCAGTTACTAGCTAGAAGTACACTGCCTGGATTCCAGCAAAGAAGAAACTAAGACAGACTGAAAGAAAATCAACTAAAAGAAGTAAAGAGAAAACATTGATTAGGAAGAATCCTTCAGTGGTTCAGCAAAAAGCAGTTCAAGCTCCAGCTTTGGTGGAAGACATGCTTCCAGTACTCTAGAGGGGAAAATAAGTCAAATGTGCTCAGAGCTGATTAAGATAAGTGAAACACTGAAGGAGTATATCAGCTCAAACAATAAAGGACTGGAAAAAATGGAAGAAGCTTTAAACAGATATTCAGATAGGCTGATAAAACTGCAAAAATCAGAGGCTGAACTGAAGAAAAGGCTGGGTGAGTATGAGACTGCTCAAGAAGAGATGTTTCAAAAAATGGTAGAATTAGAGGACAGAGCACACAGGTAAAATACGAGATTTTTCTACTGCATCAGATAAACCAGAAGGAACAGAATGTATTAATTTTATGAATGCACAGATAAGCAACTGGACTGGTATTCCACAACAGAAACTGGTAACTGAAAGTACACACCATGTGTATGCTCCAAATTGGGCCATGAGAAAGCAGCCAAGACCTTTATTAGTAAATATGTAAACCTAACAACAGAAAGAGTCAGTCCTGACAAAGCTGTGGCGAAAGGGTAAAGTATTAAAAGTTGGAGACAGTAGAGTGTTTGAGGAAAATGATTATTCACTGTATAACAGGCAGAAAAGAAAAAAATATCCAAATAATAATGGAATGTTGACAGGCAGGTGTGAAATTCAAGCTGCTGTATCCAGCTGTCTTTAGAATATATATATATATATATATATATATATATATATATATATATATATATATATATATATATATATATATATATATATATTTTTTTTTTTTTTTTTTTTGAGGATCAAAGTCATTTTTGATGAAGAACAGGCTAAGGAAGAAATGCAAAAGTTTGTTCAACAAAATGTGAGCCATCAAGCAGAAGGGGACTTACTTCTCATTCTTCTTCTGATTATAAAGCACATGGAGAGATTTTGCCAGTGAAACCTTTTCCATTGTTTGGAAGGAAAATGCTTGAGAGACCGAGAAAAGCATAGAAACTGACCAGAAAAATCAGGAGTACCTAGAAATTTAACCACAATCTGGAGTTGGGAGATGAAGATGAAAGGAAGAAGAACAGCAACATGAAAATTAGTGAATAAATGTGAGACCGCAAAACATCAATTGCTATATAAGAATACGTGGAAAGAATGGACTTTTGTTGACGTTGTTAAACATGTGGGAACCGAAATGTATTTGACTGACTTCATGTCATTTATGTTTGGAAGGATTCAAAGGGGGTGGGAAGAAAAAGAAGGAAAAATGTAACTCTATATAAACCTTTTTCTGTTCTTATCAGTATTTCTATGGCACTTTTCACAATATAAATTGCCTATTTTTAGTAAAGTATTTCAGTTATCCTTATATGTGATGAAGTTACTAAAATAAACAGATGCCTTTTTTTCTTCTTCCTCTTCTCTTTTGGCATTAAGAAATGTAGACATTATGGTGCAAAAAGAGAAGAAAACCTAGACAAAAGCATGTGTAAGAGAATAGACTGCCATCTTGGGTTGTTGAGATAGGGTATGCAGTGTAAAATTAAGCAGATCATAAAATATGTAGATCTGATATGTTTTCTTTTACTTTTGGTTTAATATAATAACAAATTGGAAACAAAGTGGAAACAAGTAAATATGAGAACACCAAATATAATGAAAAGTTTTCCTTTATCAATAAATGTTTCATTTTGTCTTTCAGACTGCAGCAGAGGACTACATTTTTTTTTCTTATGTTTCCTTGGAGACAAGCTGATAAAAGGCAATAAAAGACAGAACACTAGTTTCTTCAAGGTTAAAAGTTAATGATTTCTGGATCCATGAAAGTTGTTTTCTCATCAGTGGGAGGGGGGCACCAATTTTCTGAAGTAGAAGCACTGGAAATAGCTTGCATCTTAGCATGGATAACCTCAATTTCAGGTTAATTAGGCCCTGTGTTAACAGCTGTGTATTTGGCACAAATGTTCCTATTAGGACGGTTAAACTTCATTATTTTAAGATGTGCATTAAGTGAACAGGTTATGGGGATATTCTGGAGATGTTTTTTTTTTTTTTGAGAATGAACAGTCTTGTAAAATGTGACATCAGTTCTAATGTTGATGATAAGAAAAAATGTATAAAGGATTATCCTGTCAAACATTAATGGGTGCTTGAATCACAAAAGCTGGAAATAGACATTTAAAAAAGTTGTCATATAACATAGATGGGAATAATGACTTTTTACCATAATGGCAACACTTTCCATATTATCTTGGAATGTGAATCATCACACAGGTATAGAAAAAAGAAAAGAATACTTGATTATATTAGGAAAATTCAATGTATGAATAGCAGTGCTGCAGGAGACACATTTGGAAAGAACTGAACATGTAACTTGATAAAGAAAGGATTGCAGGATGGATATTCTGCAGAATATTAGGGACAAAGGAAAAGAAGAGTACTTACATTAATTGTTGGATGAGCTCCAGTAGTAATAGAAGAGGAAAGAAAGATAATAATGACTGATTTGTTCTAGTAAGGGGCTACTGGCAAGGGATGAATATTATGCTGGCATGCACTCATAATCCACCTAATTATGGCACTTAAAACATTTTGGGAGAAATAATCAGCTTTCAACAAATAATATTACTTATTGGTGGGGAATGGAAATTCATTTTTTAAACAACGAGGATGCATCGGGAGGGGGGTATAGAAGGGAAAATATAACAAAAGAAGGTAGATTTCCTAAGAAATTTTTGAAAATATTTGATATGCAAATTGTGGATTCAATAGTAGGAACTCAAAGCGATTTACATATCGTTTTCCAAGGTACAATAACTGGGCTAGACTAAACAGAAATTATATCTCACAGGAATGTGTGCATTTAATTGAGAACTTTGATACAAATCCAATAACTATTTAAGATAATGCGCAAATAATTACTAAGATGAAAATGCAGGGTAATGAAGTAAACATGAGACACTGGCTCTTCCCCACCTAACTGCTAAAAAGCAAGAAATTTAGGGATGGGTAGTGGAAGTTATCCAGGAGTTATTAGGTCAGATAGAAAGTACTCCAGAAATTATAGCTAGTCAGTGTGACAAAATGAAAGTGGAGTTTAAAAATAGGGCAGAAATGAAAGAAAAACAGATCTCGTTAAGACATAATGAAAATTATTTACAGGGGCTGACAAAGGTTAAAGTGTTACAAAAGAAGGGGAATCTCACAAAGCAAGAAGAGGTGCAATTGCAGAGTACTACAGAGAAAAATAAAAGAGTAGCTGGATAATTTGCATGAGTTTAGGAAGATTGCTGCAAAGCAGCTGTTTTTTTGTTAATAACTCCAGGGCACAAAAATGTTTGGAACAATTACTTTGGCAACAGAAAGAAGAAAGGGTTGTTACCAAAACTTAGGGATTCTATAATTTGAAAAAGAACCAGAAATCCTGTAGAGGTGTTAGAGATATTTCATAAATTTTATGAAGATTTATTTAAAGCAGAGAAGTGGGGAAATCAAGAAAAAATAAAATGGAAATGTTTATAGAAGACTTAAATATGCCATGGTTAGAGTTATATATGTTTCAACAGCTAACAGCTAAGACAGGGGGAGAAGAGATAATATAGGTGATGCATAACCAATCTGCAGGAAAGTCTCCATAAATAGATGGTGCTCCAGTGGAAGTTTCAAAGCTAGGAGAGAATAAAGTTATAAAGATCAGTAAGGTTTTGTTTAACAGTATTTTAAAAATTGGGGAGCTCCAACATCCTGGAAAAAACTGTGGTGACTGTAAGAGCTTAAGAAGGTAAAGACCCATATGATCCAGCTTCATATAAGTCCATCTCAATTTTAAACCATGATTATAAATTGCTTATATCTATAATGGCTAAAATAGACATGGACCAATGCGGTTTTGTGGAGGGGAGGCAAACATTTGACAACATTAAAAGAACAATGATGATCTAAAGGGAAGCAGAATATTAGAAAATACTGCTATTATTATTTTATCAGGAAATGCAAATGCTTTCATTGCCCTGGTCATAAAATTCCAGCTTACTCTGACAAATTCTTTTTCTGAGCCAAGACCCATCGATAACAGCAGTATTTTGTTACATTCTGCTTCCCTCTAGACATTAATTAGAAGAGTATATGAGGGATCTGAGGCAAAAATCAAAGTGGGAGGTTTCGTCTCAGATAAGTTGTGTTTGAACAGAAGAACCAGGTAAGTATGTCCTTTTCTCCCTTTGTTGTTTGTGTTATATTTAGAACTATTAGCAAAGAAAATAAAGGAACTCAGAAATTCAAGAATATAATTGGTATGAAGTTCAGAAAAGTTGGCTTTATTTGCAGATGATATTATTTTGTGCCTGATAGAAACAGAAAAGGGCATCTCAGTGTTGAAAAACATTCTGAGTCAGTTCCTTTTTTTTCTTGATATAAATGTAATGAAGATAAAAGAAAGGCTATAGCTATAAACTATGTACACACAGATGAATTGGTTCTGCAATACCCATATTTATGGGGACATGACAAAATGAAGTATATAAGAGCATGGATTAAAAGTGGGAAGGACCGTACCAGGTACTGTTGGCAACACCTACTGCAGTTAGAGTGGCTGAGAGGAAGTCCTGGGTCCATTTGACACACTGCAAACCGGTAAAGAACTTTCAACTTGATAAAAACTTTGTGACTGATATACAACAAGGGCAAAATAGCCAAGAGTAAAGCGAATAGAAATGCAGATCAACCCCAGAGATGTTGCATAATTATTTTGTTGAGCATGCATTTATTAACTATAATTGTGACAATTTTCCTCTTGTTGTGGTTTTTCCTACACTCAACCACACAAGTAAAAGTGGGAAGACGTGACAAATCATCTATAGACTGGCTTCCTAGCCATGAAGCGTGTATATGCAGAGACTATGAACATTTCAAATTGCTGGGTTTGTACAACTATACCAACAGCATATGGAGGACTGTTAATGTCCGCTGTCCCTCTGGGGATAAATGAGACTTGGGAGAATTTGCTTTTTGACACAGGGACTGTGAGATCACAGGACAAAATAACTTTGTTTTAACCTGTCACACAAAAGGGAATTGTATGTTTTTATAAAAATGACACTCTCCAGGTAGGGTGGAGCAATTGTAATATAACCATTACTTATAAATGTTACATTAAAGATAGGAATGGGGATACTGTCTGTAATACCAACTATGATTCATATCTGAGTTTAATGAAAACAACATTGAATGAAATACGACAAAATCCTGTTTTAATTAAACAGTTATCTATCATAGATAAGAAAATGTTTCATGCAGGGCTGGCACGTATTAGTACTAAAGTAGAAAATTGTTATTTTATTTGTGGGAAAAAAGCATACAAATGGCTACCTGAGAATTGGTCCGGCAGTTGTTTTTTGGGTTATCTGGTTCCGGCCATAAGACATACTGCAGAATTACCTTTGGGTAAGATACGAAACATGAGAGAAGCAGTTCGTAAACCTGAAGGTCCAGTCGAGAAACCTGTAAATCCAGTAGGACGGATCGAAGCTGGCTGGAAAGACCATAATACCGTAAGGACAAAACAAATTGACTCATATGGACTTGAGTGACAGTGTTATTCCCTCAGAACCACAAGGGCGGGAGACTTTAAACCTACACGTTATTAATAGAATGCTGCTGGAGGGACAGATTCATCACCCAGAGACTCCCTGTTGTGGAAAAAAATCATCATACATGTGGCAGAGGCAGACCACACTGGCTTGTTCAAGGAATCTTTTGACCAATGGATGGGATGGCATATACCCCCAGGATACTTTTGTCACTGCTTCACTGAGGCACAGCAAACAAGCAAAATAATAGCATTTTTTTATTCCAAATAAAGGGTGGCTAAAATAACTATAATATAGGCTTGGCTTAATGAGATAAGCCTAATATGGGCCTAGTATGAAGTATGACCATTATATCTTGGGCAGGAATACTCCCAGCATATGGAGCAGTCAAATCAATCTGGGAGTTGAGGAAGCTGTCAAAACTTCTCAAAGTAATGAGTAATGCAACTTTCTCTGCCCTAGAACTGGTGACTGATGAACTGAATGCAATGAGAACTGTTGTGCTACAAAATCGAATGGCTCTTGACTTCACCCTAGCAGCGAGGGGTGGTACGTGCGCGCTTATCAAAGAAGAATGCTGTGCGTTCATTCCGGATAACAGGCACAAAATTAATAACCACCTGGAGGTAATTCAGCAGGTATCGGCCATGACTGAACCAGGCCCAACCCCACTGATGAACTTCTTCCAGAATTTATTTGGGGGGGGTGGGGTTCCATCCTAATGAATATTCTGATTGCTATTTGTGTGGGTTTACTCCTATTAGGAGCATGTGTTTGTTGTGGAATTCCCTGCATAAAAAGACTAATCAAAGATTTTATTGATGTATCTGTTATTGAAACTTTGTATCAAGATATTGAGATTGAAAAATTAATCTCAGATGAAACTTTTTCTGAAGTATAGATCAAATGACTCACCTAGCTGAAAATCCTTAGGGGAAGAGGTTAGGAGACGAAATGACATTGTGCATACTTCAAAATAGAATAAAAAGTATTAATAGGAGGGAAAATGTTAGAGAAATATGTATTTGAATATATGTGAAGTGCTAGTTTAAAAGCAAATTAGTATGTAATGCATTTTATTCTATTAATGATATGACAAAAAAAATGAATTCATATGTAATTGCAAGAAGTTTTTGAAACTGTAGTGTGCCTTGTTGCAAGTTGGCCTCTGACCCTGGCAGCTGCTAGCTCAGCAAGTTCTAATGTTTATGCTTTTCACAAGTGATTATCTGCTGGGTCAGGAAATTAAATATGTGAAATAATGAAAATCTTTTGCTCTTTCCTGCTGGGACGATTGGCCTTGTGTATGTGTTACTAGATAACACGCAGCTGTTGGGAAAGTGTTACAGGGGAACAAAGAAGTGTATTAGAAGACTGAATCTGCTATTGTATTTGAACTAGCCTGGAACCTTGAAGAAGTAACTTTACAGAAAGACATTATGTCTGACCAGGTGGTGAGCAAGGCAGTATTGTTACCAGAGGAAATCTTTTTTTTAAATATACAGCATCAGCATTATTTTATGAATAGAATACTGTAAGCTAAAGTGATGTAGATGCCCTGTGACTGACCACGTCAGTAAGGCGGGCACAACTTGAATGTAAGAAACTATAAAAATTGTGTACTTCCTGTTTCATGCCAGACAAAATTCTGTACTTGTACGTTTTTTGCCTCCTGGTGTACACTAGTAAACTTTTGAACCTGAACCTCCTGTGTATTGATCTTTTGTTTTATTTAACATTATGCCTTTCAGTCAAGGTTGCCAGACATCCTTATTTGAGCGGGACTGTCCCGGGATCAGCCGCCTGATCCTGAGTCCCACACTGCCGGTTAAAATCCCGGCAAAACAGCCTCCGCTTCGGGTTTTTTTTCCCCAAAATGGAGCTAGTACTGCCTGATGTTCTGAATTGAACAGAAGATGGTCCACTGTGCGATTTTTTGATTGGTTCGTATATCGGCATATGGGCCAATCAAAAATCGCCAAACACGGAGCTATTTTGGGACCTTTTTTTTTTTTTTTTGGTCTTCACTTAATGTGAAAGACCTTTTTTTTGTCCCTACCAGGCCCGTCAGAAATCTTGCAACCTTTTTTCAGTATACAGTCCTTCTGCCATTAGTATTTCACAACCAACAACAAGGTGTGCAACTGTTTCCGATTCTGTTTTACAAAACCTACCTTTGTCTGTCTCTCCCACATGTTCAATGGACTTTGTAAAGTAACTATGTAGTCCTCTGTACTGGGCCTCCAATATTAACCTTTCATCTTTTGGTTTGAATTCACCTCTCCTTAACCATTCCTGTGTTAAATCCTGATCAACATGAGGTTGTTCAAGGAGTTTTCTATACTTGCATCTATATTTACACATTTTCCATATTTCTTGCCTTCTTATCTGATCCTTCATCTTATATTCTTTCTTTTGTTTTTGGCACATTCAGCTGCTGCCTGATTTTTATCTATTAATGATTTAATTTCCATTCCCGCTTGATGCCGATATGCTTCTGCTACACTAAGCAGGGAAGTCATCTTAGATTTATTCTCCTCATGTTTCAAAACCTTCACTATGTTGGGGTTTTGTGAGGTCAGCAGATATGTATGCAGTCCCATGATTGCGGATCTATACATGTAATCAATTTTAAGGAGGCTCATACCTCCTTCAGAATGGGGAATATATAATCTTGGTATGCACTGATTTTTATAAACCACCTGATGAGCATGAAACATCCTTCTTGTTTTCTTATCTAATCTATCCAACACATTTTGGGACCAGTCAATCGCCCCAAAACTGTAAGTTAGGACAGGAAGAGCAAATTGGTTTATAGCTTGAACTTCATTCCTCGATGTCAATGCTGTTTTCAGGATTAATTTAACTCTTCTAAAATATTCCTTACTAAGTTTTATTTGCATTTGTTCATGTTTTATTGTTGATCCTTCATCAATTCTCAAATATTTATACACTGTCTTGCTCAAGTTCTTTTATATCACATTCTTGTCCCAAACTGATGTTTTCTTGGTGCTGCAGCTTTCCAGCTTTAAAGGTTGCTTTTGCACATTTATCAAGACCAAATGACATTCTTATACCATCTGAAAAAGTTTTGACTACTTGCAGTTGTGCTTTCAGTTCTTCATCTGATGAGCCATACAGTTTCAAATCATTTGCAAAGAGAAGATGAGAAGTATTTACACTTTGTTGCTTTCTGGGAGCCAAAGTATAGCCATAACCTACTCTGTTAAGTAGATAGCTTAATTGGTTAAGGGCAAGGCAGAACAGCAGCAGTGGCAGAAAGAATTATCCCCCGTTGGATTTTTATCCCTGGAATAAAAATTTGTCATTTATCATGGCTTAACTGCACAGTGGTTTGCCACTGTTTCATAGTCACTGTGATGTAGTTTATCAGAGTATGGGGGTATCTTATACATTTGTAAGCACTCTTTTATCCATGAATGTGGGATACAGTCAAATGCTTTTTTGTAGTGAATCCAGGCCATACTTAGATTTTCCCCTTTTTACAGTTCTCCACTATGACTTTATTTAACAACAAATTATCCTTTATTCCATATGACATTCTTTTATTACCCTTTTGTTCTATTGCTATAATTGAGTTTTCTTCTAAATGGTCCATAATGGTTCTTTCCATGGCCTTGCAGATAAGGCTAGTTAGGCTTATGGGTCTATAGCTCCCAAGGTCGGTTGATGGGCCTCCTTTGTTCAGGGGGGATTACTGCTGCTGTTCTCCATTCTGCAGGAACATAGCCAGTTCCCAGGCTGTGGCTAAAGAGGGCACCAAGTGGATCCGCTAGTTTATGTTTTAGATTGTTTAATATGCAAAATGAGATGTTATCTGGTCCCACTGAAGCTATGTTTTTGGCCTTGGAGAGCACAGATATGACCTGTTCTCTAGAGATAATAGGCTAAGGAACAGTGGCAGGTATGCTTCAAGGTATAGCTGGTGGGGACGGGGGTGGTGGTGAAGTTTGCTCCAAATTTGTCAGCTAGCAGGTTGGCAATTTTCTCTTGAATAGTATGAGTGGTACCATCCACTACCAGTTTGGCACATAGCTGGACATTCCCTTTCAGATTTTGGATGTAGTTAAAGAATGCCTTGTGATTATCCCTAGACAGGGATGCTACTTTAGCTTTGGGATTAGCTTTTGGGGACTTGACAAGATTTCCGATTTGCTTCATAGGATCATATGAGGTTACTAGGCTATTGGCCCTGAGGCCCTTATAAGCCTAGCCATGAGTTTAGCCCATGTTTAGACAAATCAGCACCCAATGCCTCTTGTTTAAGCTGAGGAGGGAATTATTCCTCTGCTGAATCAGTTCCTTCCTGTTCTTAGATATTAGTTTCTTCCTCTTGTTATACAGCCTGTTTATGCTTGAGGTCCATCAGGATGGCTTGCTTTTTCAGGAGGACCTAGATTTGATCTGGTCAGGTACAGATGAATCTATACAGCTGCTTAAGTGGTTATAAAAGGTGTTTGCATACCTCTCTGCATAGAAGTCAGTGTTGTCTGTGATTGGGGGGGGGGGGGGCTTCACTTAGTAGGAAGTAGTTTGTTTTGAAAAATGTTTTAGCTTTTTTGTTCCTGAAGGGGTATCAGGCCTTATAGTAAAATTGAATCAGACCAATTTATGTGCAGTGATCCCCCATGTTGGTGTGCACTATGTCCAGGACATTTCAGCCCCTTGAGGGGGTGATGACTATCTCTTCTACAGCATTTATATTGGCAAAGTCCAAGAACCTCTGGAAGATCACGTTTTTGGTCATATATGTTTCCCAGTCAATGGAAGGATAATGAAAGTCACCCATGACCAAGGTGTTTGGCTGTATGGCAAGTGACTCCAATAAGTCCAGGTATGTGGTATGCTTTGCTTGATTCATGGTGGGGCACCTATTGCTAACAATGATGTGGTAGGGTGTTTTGCCTCTAGTAAATTGGACATGGAGAAGTTTGAGAGAGTCATACAGTTTGACCAGTTTTGCAGTGTACTTGGCCTTAATGAAGATGGATACACATCCACCTTTGGTTCTTTCACACTCAGTTTGTGGTCTGAATGTGTGGAAGATGTTGTAGCCTTGCATGGCTGATGTGCCTTCCATGGCTTTGAACCAAGTCTCGGTGACTGCACAGACTTCAGCATCTTCCAAGGTGAGGAGTGCCTCCAGGGAGTGCAGTATCCTGTTTAGACTCCTAGCATTAAGCAGCAGAACCTTGAGTTTATCTCTAGAGGATTTTGTTACAAAGGGAGATTTGTTGTTTTGATGTTGCCAAAAAAAAAGGCACAATAGGGGTGGCCAATGCCTTTGTCAGTATTAAAGGCCTAGATGAGACAGGTGCAGGCCATCTCTGGCAAAGCAGTGTGGCCTGTCGATCATGTATTCCCAGGCTGACAGATACTGGATCCCCTTGGACTGACACCAAAAGCTAAACCAATTGTTAAAGTCAATCATTTTTTGTTTATATTGTGGCATCTTACTTGGTGAAGGTAGTACACTGCTTAGGGCTAAGCTGATACCTGCCTGGGACAGATAATTAGAGAGTTCAGTCATGTTTCTGTTCATACAGCACAGAGAGGTACGTCTCAAGTCATTCACACCAACATGGACCATGATGGAGTCATAACGGTACTTGTTGTTGAGTGACTTGAGTGCTTGCATGACTTGATGGATTCTGGCACCTGACAGGCAGCTAATCATGACTTTCTCCTTGTCCAGCCTGGTGAGGGGGACATTTGTGTGTCACACTATGGAGTTACCTGTGACCAATACATTCAGTTTTGAGGTGTTGTGCCTTAAGGCCTTATTTGTTGAGGCACTTGTGTGTGTGGTATTATGTCCAGTGGTTTCTATTTGCAGTTCACTGTGTGCAAGTGGTTTGCATTTGGGAGGTCTCCGATCTTTTGGTAGGCTTCTAGTCAATGTTTCCACATATGTGGGTTTATGTGTCATGTCCTTATTTTCTGTGAGAAGTGAAGTGTGTGTGCTTTGATGTCCGGTTTGTCATTATGTTAAAGTATTGCCTCTAATTCCATAGTGTGCTTAACATCTCTTACATAGATTATTTGTTTGTTTTAGGAGTAAGTGGTTGTCAGTATACATGAGAGAATTGCTACATTGCCTTGGGATGCCCATGTCAATCAGGGTGTCCAGAGAGATGATGAAACTGCAGCCTATCCATTATAGCAGGTTTCTACTGTATGTACTATTAGGGAAGGGAAGGGGCTGATTGATCAGACTTTGCACTAAGACTACCAGAGGGACTTATTTGTGTGAAGGCTAGGGATGATAAGTATGGCAACGCTGCTCAGAGCACCACTGAATTGCCCCTAGCACAGCAGGGAAGCTTGGGAGGGTTCCACTTACAGCTGTCTAGGGAAAAACTATGTTTCTAGGCTATTGAGTCTATACAGGGCACCGCTACCCCCTGTTGTGTGAAACGTAGCAACACGCAAATGCAAGGCTTAAATGCAAGCCAAAATAAACACTTTTAATCCAAACTACCAATAGGAAAGCACACAATGATCCTTCCTCCAGCAATCCCCAACTCAGATGGGGCATTATCTATACACTTCTGCCACAAGAGTGCAGGCAGCCCTCCTAATGTAAAATGGCTGGTTTAGTGCTCAAGTGTAACAATACAGTCTAGGTTTAGCAGGTCTGACTGAATCTAGTCTATGCTATTAAGGTAACAATATTTCAAGTGCAGAAAAAAAGAAAAAATACAGGCAAAACAGCAGAAATAAGGCAACAATTCAATTAAATACAATAAAAGAAGTGCAGTGGAAGCTCAAAATATACTTATTTTCTGTTTTTAGCAGTGGATGCTTTAGATTTCAGCAGAAACACTCCAGACCACTGGTTTAAGGATGCCAAATGTAGAGCAGCTCTAGTTTAATGAGCTGCACTACTTTTCTGAGATTTAACAGTCCCAGACACGGCAGAAATAATGCCAGTTCAGCAAAGAAATCAACTTACTAGAAATAAATCCTCATGGAAACAAACCCTAAGCAAACAGCTCAACAGCATTCCTTTCAATTTCATATACATTCTGCTACTGAAAGATAAGCTTTAAAAATTCTGTAAGTAGGCTACCTCCTGGAGTATATTGTTTCCATCATATTACTTTGGTTCTTTACACTCTGCATTGGGTGACACTCAGATCTTAAATCTTTTGTGAAAAATCCTTGTTTTAGTTTACTTGCCCCATCAAGTCTTAGGTCCCCAACCTTTGAGAACTCCATCATGGCATCAGTCTTCCCATATACCCTCACATGGCCACCAACCTTTTAGAGCTCCATCATGGCATCAGTCGTCCCATACCCACCATAGGGTTGCAGGTGATTCTGAATGCACACTTCCAATCTTCAGGAAACATTTTCTGTTGCTAATCATGGGACATACCTTTGAAATATGTTGCCAGTGTGGTTGAGGGACCCATTGATATTAAGTTGTTTCAAGCAATCTTCATATTACACCTGTATGAACTAAATTACCATATTTGAGTATTTTAATAGTCCTATATGCAATTATAATAATGTTTAAGCATTTTAACAGACCTTGTACGCTGGCTGCTTTGCAACTGTTTTTTGACTAGCTTTACCTTGTATTGTGATGACTGCATGCTACTGCTATGCTCTGTATACTGATGCATATTAAACGTTATACCTTCGATCTGCCTGCCTTCATTCAGGCTCATGGCTGAAAGGAATCCTTGGAGTAACTGATGTATCCAGTTAAACAGAAAAAAAAAAAACAGACACATTTTACTTTTAGGTGTCTGTGGAGTTAACAAAAAAATGTTGTAGAGAAAGCTTAGAAAGAATTAGAATGGATTAGTGCAACCAACATTAAAAGAGATATAAGTTTCTTGAACCACACTTTCTTACATAAGGGTTCTTCAACAGTCATCTGCCATTGTTGATATAGTTTTTAATTCCATATATATATATATATATATATATATATATATATATATATATATTGCCTCCTTTTGAATGCCAAAAAAAACAAGCTCTTACTCTTCACACCTAACAGTAAGTCCCCCATCAATTTCTCAATCAAATCAAATAATGGCACCATTATAACCCCAGACTCCACCACCAAACTATTAGGAGTCTTAATTGACAATAGCCTTACATTTGACAATCATATAAATAACACAATAAAAACTGTAAATAGAAAATTGGGCTCCCTATATAGAATAAAACCCTTGTTAACACCAACAGCCAGAACTACAATTGCCCACTCCCATCTAATCTCCACTCTTCTTTATGCTTCCCCCATTTATACCAACCTAAAGAAAAATAATCTCACTAAATTAACTGCTATAATAATATTGCCAGGTTTGCCACTGGGAACCCATTCAGAACTCACCACTGTCTGAACCTAAAGCAGCTAGATTGGCTTGAACTAAAAAACATCTTGATACTTTCCCAACTTACCATTGTCCATAGGATATTCTACCAACCTAACAACACACCAATACTTTCTAATCTTATTACCCCCTATACAAACCTCAATTCCTTATGCTCTTCCACTAAACTACTGGCTAGCATTAGCAAGTCTAATAACTTCAAAAACAAGTCCCAGGCTCAGGAAGGACCATTCAAACTTTAATAAAACATGAAGCGCTTTTTGTCTGCTCTGAAAGGCAGACTTCTTCAGTTTTTGAAGTTTTCCTCGTTTCTTTGTGCTTTTGTGGAGTTATAAGTCTAATAACTTGGCAGGTGACTCCTTGTTTTCTAATACTGCTGGAAAATATTGGAACATGTTGCCATCAGATCTAACACTACTTCCCTCCTTCCCACTCTTTAAGCAGAGGCTGAATTAACATCTTAAAACTCACTGGTTATGCCCTTGCTGTTACCCTGACTAATTGTCTGCACTCTCTTTTGCCATTTTTCTCTATCCTGCCTCCCCTTACCTTTTTATCACTACTTACCCCTGGGTAACTGTCTGAAATTATTGTTGCAAATAGGAGATGAATTAAACTGTGAACATATTGTAAATAACCTATCATATCTTAATTGAAAGAGTATCTTGTTCCTTTCAAAGTTTTTGTCTTTTATAATTTGCATACTTCTCTTTAGCTAAGGCTCTCTAGTTATTTTTAACTATTTTTTGTGTAAATAATTTCTTTTGAATATGGTATTTGCTTAAATAGTATGACTTTGTAACTACTGCTCTCTCATTTTATTTTGTCTTACATTTTTCTCTTACAGTTGTGCATTATAAACTTTTAAATGTCACTGTGGAGCGTTTCTCCCCAGGCCTCCACTGAAAATGGAAATATATCCAGTTGGACTAGCCCAGTTAATAAATGTAAAATAAAAAAAAAAAATATATATATATATATATATATATATATATATATATATATATATATATCGCGGTGGTGGTGCAAAGACGCTGTCCAGTTCGATTCTCAGCTAGAGTGTCTTCTGCATGGAGACATGCGTGAATGGGCATACCTTCGTTGAAGGTTGTGCATCAGGGCTGGTAACTCGGCACGTAAAAATCAACTACCAATCATTAGTGGACCGGAGTTCTGCTGTGGCGACCCCTAACCGGGAAAAGCCAAAAGACACAACATATATATATATATATATATATATATATATATATATATATATATTTTTTTTTTTTTTTAATTCCTCTTTCTTCACCTGATATATTGCAGGCCCTCTGGCTTATTCCTGCATAGTATTCTATTCTCCCTAGGTTCCCCTATAGTTCCTTAGCAGCAATCCCAGACATATCCCTTGGCCAGGTAGGCCTACAACTACTTGGAAAATTGCATTATGTTGTTATGACATATGATGAAAACAATGACCAAGTGATGAGCAGTAGATGGGGAAACCGTAACCATCATGAAGTACTGGTCATCATCAGCATTCCTATCCCCAAGTAGATTAATGTGCAATAATGTCAGAATGCTTGGTGAGTGTATCTGTTTGCCAGATAAAGGGCATCTTGTCACTTCTCCTAAGTCTATTGGTGTCCTGTGAGACTTTTGGTCCCCACCAGAGGTCAAATAAGCAGTGATCCTTTAGGGATAGGAGAGTGTGGCATCAGCCACTTCATTCTTTTTCTCCCAGTCAGCCCTACCAGTGGCCCAACTCTGTTCCAACTCATGGGCTAACAGGACAGACAGATACCTTGCCTTCTTGCTAATGGGATGGCTAAATCCCTGTTGATATCTACTTTTACAGCTCCAGGGTTGGAGTTCAAAAGCTGGTTAATATTTCTATCTGTGAAGTGTGTGTGTTCTTTCCATATATTAAGTACTCTGATTTCCCCTTTTGTCACAAAGAGATGTCCATTTATAACAACTCTGAACTGCCTATGTAAATAAAACATTTAAAATGTAGTAATGATATGATTGTCATGAAAGAAAAGAACAAACTAAATATCTGATGACATAAATAATCAATACTTAAAAATGTACTAGTCACTTTAATGGACAAAAAAGAATATTGCTTCATCAGAGCAATAACCAGAATGATAGAACCCTCATCATTAAGTTAAACAAGCAAACCGGGTGCTTAATTAAATCTACCAAAGCTAAGATTGAGGCAAAAATGGCCACCAAAGTAAAGGACAATTAGAAGGCCATTTTAGTTAGATTGTACTCTCAAAAGTACAATACAGCAATGTACCATGATGATTGTAAGTAATTTTACCCACTCTGAAAGTAAATAAGGTTACCTACACTAAAAAGGTGTCAAAGTGTCTAAAAAACACTGGAAACATGAGCCACATAGAATCATAGAAAATGATGAAGTTTACATCACATGGGATCACCCAATACCAACAGTCCAAAAGATAGATGCTAGAAAACTGGATGTAGTGGTCCAAGAAAAGAAGACAAAAGTAGCATTGATCATTGAAATCATCACACCTAGTGACTACAGTGTCTTGCGTACAGAGTGACACAAAGTCATAAAATACCTCGATCTGCAGGCAGAAACGAGAGTCATGTGGAAGAAAGATACCCAGACAGTTCCAATAGTAGTAGGAGCAACTGGTCTTATAAAAAAGAATTCACAATCATATTTAGATATGTTACCGATTCATGTAACACTGTACGAATTGCAGGAGTCATTACTGGGCACATTGCGGGTGCTGTGAACAGCACTTTTGGTTAACATCAAAGAGTGAAACAATACTAATTTCATGAACTTTAATCATACTTTGACTTGGGAATGGGGTCCACTCCCATCATGTATTAGAAACCCAAAAGAGTTGGAGAAATTAAAAACAAAGAAATATGAAATGTCATGAAGTAACAGCCAGAGGGATTGAAACAAAGTTAACAAAAGCCTCTAACTGGAAAATCTCAGGCCCAGATGCAGTATCTAACTTCAGGTTAAAAGTATTAACATCTTTGTATGAAGATTTAGCCATGAGTAAGAACTATTTATATGTGCATCCCGGACATACACCAACCTGGCTAACAACAGGAAAAACAATGCTCCTGCTTAAGAGTGAACCTGCAAGCTACCCTAAAAATTATAGACCAATAACTTGCCTTCCGACAACATATAAACTATAAATTGAAATTGATGCCGACAGAGTTTATAGTTATTTAGAAGAAAACTCAATTATGGCAGTAGAACAAAAGGGCAATAAATCAAAGTCATATGGAACAAAGGATCATTTGTTGTTAAATAAAGTCATAGTGGAAAACTGTAAAAAGGGGAAGAATCTAAGTATGGCATGGATAGACTACAAAAAATGATTTGATAGTATCTGACATTCAAGGATAAAAGAGTGCTTAAAAATGTATAAGATACACCTGACACTGATTGACTACATTCCAGTGACCATGAAACAGTGGCAGACCACTTTGCAATTAAGCCATGATAAAGGACAAATTATTATCCCAGGGATAAAAATTAAAAGGGGGATATTCCAGGGTGACTCTGTCACTGCTGCTGTTCTGCCTTGCTCTTAACCCATTAAGCTATCTACTTAACAGATTTCGCCATGGCTATAATTTGGCTCCTGGAAAACAACAAAGTGTAAAGACTTCTTATCTTCTCTTTGTCTGTGATTTAAAACGGTATAGCTTATCAGATGAGGAACTGAAAGCACAACTCCAAGCTGTAAAAACTTTTTCAGATGATATAAGAATTTCATTTGGTCTTGATAAAAGTGCAAAAAAAAACTTTTAAAGCAGGAAAACTACAGCACCAAGAAAACATCAGTTTGGGACAAGAATGTGATATAAAAGAACTTGAGCAAGAGGGAGTGTATAAATATTTGGGAACTGATGAAGGAGCAACAATAAAGCATGAACAAATGCAAATAAAACTTAGTAAGGAATACTTTAGAAGACATAGTAATCCTGAAAACAGCGTTGACATCTAGGAACAAAATGCAAGCTATAAACCAATTTGCTCTTCCTGTCCTAACTTACAGTTTTGGAGTAACTGACTGGCCCCAAAATGTGTTGGATAGATTTGATAGGAAAACAAGAAGGATGCTTCATGCTCACTAAATGATTAATAAAAATCAGTACATAACAAGATTTTATTTTCCCTGTTCAGAAGGAGGGATGGGCCTCCTTGAAACTGATTACATGTATAGATCTGCAACCATGGAACTCCACACATATCTGCTGACCTCACAAGACCCAAATGTAGTGAAAGTTTTGAGACATGAAGGGAATAAATTTAAAATGACTTCCCTGCTTATGCTAGCAGAAGCATACCGGCGTCAGGCAGGAATGGAAATGAAACCACAAGCAGATAAAAATCTGGCAGCAACTGAATGTGCCAAAAAACAAAGAAAGAATATAAGGTGAAGGACCAGGTGAGAAGGGAAGAAATGTGAAAAATGCATAAATATAGTTGCAAGTACAGAAAACTGGAACAACCTCATTTTGACCAGGAACAAACGCAGGAATGGTTAAGGAGAGGCAAATTCAAACCAAGAGATGAAAGGTTAATATTGGCAGCAGTCCATTGAACATGTGGGAGAAACAGACAAATGTAAAACAGAAATGGAAACAGTTGCACACCTCATTGCTGTTTGTGACATACTAATGGCAGAAGGACTGTATACTGAAAGGCATAATAATGTGACAAGACTGTTGCACTGGAGATTGTGCAAACATTATGGTACTTGAAGTGGCTGAAAAACACTGGAAACATGAGCCACAAAGCATCAAAGAAAATGATGAAGTCTGCATTACATGGGATCACCCATTACCAACAGTTCAAAAGACAGATGCTAGGAAATTGGATATAGTGGTCCATGAAAAGAAGACAAAAGTAGCATTGATCATAGAAATCACCACACCCAGTGAATATAGTGTCTTGCTTACAGAGAGACACAAAGTCATAAAATATCAGAATTTGCAGGCAGAAATGAGAGCAATGTGGAAGAAAGATACCTAGATAGTTCCAACAGTAGTAGGAGCAACAGGTCTTATAAAAAGAATCTACAATCATATTTAGATATTTTACCAATGCATGTAACTCCATATGAATTGCAGAAGGAGTCGTTACTGGGCACATTGCAGGTGCTGCAAACAGCACTTCTAGCTGACATCAAAGATTGAAACAATATTAATTTCATGAACTTTAATCGTACTTTGACTTAGGAATGTGGTCCATTCCCGTCATGATATTAGTAACCCAAAAGACTTGGAGAAATTAAAAAAAGAAATCAACTTACTAGAAATAAATCCTTATGGAAACAAACTCTAAGCAAACAGGTCGACACATACACCAAATGTCTGAACCTGCGATTTGTCTCACACTGAGCAGAATTACTATCGCAACAACACATCATCAGTAGGATAAACCTAACCTGACTCTCGACTGTCTAATCCCAGCTCGCGTTCCCTGTTAGTGGGTGAAGAATTCAATGCTTGGTGAATTCTGCTTCACAATGATAGGAAGAGCTGACACTGAAGGATCAGAAAGCAACATCACTATGAACACTTGGCCACCACAAGCCAGTTATCCCTGTGGTAACTTTTCTGACACCTCCTGCTTAAAACCCAAAAAGCCAGAAGGATTCTGAGGCCCCACTTTCATGGTCTGTACTCATACTGAAAATCAAGATCAAGCGAGCTTTTGCCCTTCTGCTCCACAGGAGGTTTCTGTCCTCCCTAAGCTCACCTTAGGACACCTGCATTACTCTTTGACAGGTGTACTGCCCCAGTCAAACTCCTCTCCTGACACTGTCCCTGGACCGGGTCACGGCCGAGCGCTTGGAGCCAGAAGGGAGAGCCCTGGTGATGCTCGCCCTTCACCTCACTGGGTAAGTGAAAAAATGATGAGTAATTTCATGTAAGGTTCAGTAAGTACTAATTTCATGAACATTAATCATACTTTGACATAGGAATGGGGTCCATTCCCATCATGCTATTAGAAACCCCAAACACTTGGAGAAATTAAAAAAAGTAAAGATGTAGGTATCCTACTGACCAACACATTCAACTCACTCTTTACCCCACTCCCCTCTTCATCTCACATGAAATATCTGAAACCGACTCACTGCCAACAATCACAGAAGGCCAAGTCCTGAAAGTGATACCTAAAACAAAAAATACTGCATCAGTGCGTCCTGACAGTATCCCAAGATGTGTCTTGAATAGCATGCAGCATAAATTGGATTAATGTCAATAAAGACATAGGGAACCTCCAAACACTTGACCCATCTCAAACACTTGACCAATCTCAATCAAAGGAGGTCATGCTTAGTCAGCCTTGTGGACCTCTTTGAAAAGGTCACCAAAGCAATGAACAAAGGTAAAATGGTAAACAACTCCATCTATCTCAATCTGGTTAAAGCTTTTAACACAATCCCTTTGTCATCTACTGGATTGCCAACTCACCCACAGGATGCAGGAAATGAAAATAGGGTATGCTACCTCCACAAAAGGATGAATCACCAGTGAAATACTCCAGGGTTTGGCTCTGGAACCTCTTCTGTTTGGTATCTACATCTGAGAAGTAAAAGCCAATAAGAAAGTGTTCTGGCTAACTAAGTATGCAGATGATTGCAAGGTAGGAGCAGTGATCAAATCCCCAAAAGATTCATCCATCCTACATGAAAGCTTTCCCCAAACATATTACTGGTGCCAGACTCACGCACTAAAACTAAATGCCAAAAAAATACATTACTGCTTTGGAAAGTTGACTCCCTCAGGGAACTACCCCATTGACAACATACTCCTAAGCATTGACACAGTAGTTGGAGATTTGGGGAACTTTGGTGGACAGTGTCTGTGTTAAGGAAGTCCTTCTATATTATACAGCTCATAAACAAGAAGATTGCTTTTAGTTCCAGGAATATTGTTGCCCCCTTTTACTCAGCCCTAAATAGGCCAGTCGTTGAGTATAATGCCCCTTTTGGCATTTATCTGTCCAGGCACATGCAACAAATAGAATGCCTCCAGAGATACCTTACAAAGAAGATACAAGACTAAACATTACATCCTACATGGACTGCCTCAAAGCCCAATCAGTATATCCAACCTCATACAGAAGGCTAAGAGGTGGTCTGTGTCTAGCATAAAAGGAATCCTCCAACCCATGACTGATGGACTTACTTCATAACCGCAAGCAAATGCTATCAGAAATACTCAACAACTTTATTTATTTATTTATTCTTTATTTATTTATTTATTTATTTATTTGTTAGCTGAGGTATAGCACCAATCCACATGAGCCTTTTCCAGACTTATTTCAGGAAGACTATAGCTTGCTCAAAGTCATACAGTAGGGAAGCATAAGCTAAGGGAATCAATCACTAGACTACAGCCCATATCTTTTTTAATTTATTTATTTTATTTATTTTATTTTTATTATTTTATTTTACATTTGTTGACCGGGCTAGTCTATAGCTGGAAGTCCATTTTCAGTTTTAAGAACATTTTTATTAATTTAACATATTTACAATATATACAAAGAAAGGAAAAAATTAAACGTCACATATTGGTATACGATAGGAATACATTGAGTGATCAAGGTAATCTTATACAATTAACACATTAAAAATACTGGTATTTCAATAGCAGCATTTCAAGGTTATCCCAACAACTAAATGTCTTACTATGATTTATAGATCTTACCCTGATCATTTCTTTTTCAGTTTTACATAGTATATTTGTTAAATTTTAAAATTCTTTGAACGTAGGAACTAAGTTCGATTTCCAATATTTTTGTAATAACTTTTCTGGCAATTGTCAAGACAGCCCAGAAGAGTCTTTGCACTTTGGCTTTTATAGATACAGGAAGTGAAACATTCATTAGTATTACTGATCTGGTTAAAGAACAATTATCAGACCATAACCCCTTAAAAACGTACTTATCTCTTCCCAATATACATTTAATTTTTCACAATCCATAACATGTGTGTCCTCAGCTTTTACATCTTTACTACATCTCCAACAAACTGAAGAAGTCATTTTACTAAACTCAGAGATTTTATCTGGAGTACCTACATTCTATGTATATATTTCCACATAAATCTTTCCAGTATAAGCTTGAAGAAATTTGACGAACTGATTTAAGCATCAAAACGATATTCTTATCATCTATTGTCACTCAATCCACCACTACATAAAAAGTTCCAGAATTTTGCATCAAAATTATTATTATTATTATTTATAATTGACTTATATTGCTTGGACAAGCTTCATGTGTATGTCAAATGACCTTCGATAACAGCTCATAGTCTTAATCCTCTGTTCTAATTGCATGCAATGCCTTTTCCCCTGATAGATACTCACTCCCAAATATGCACACTATAAAGACTATCACAAATGGTTTGGTAGAGCCAAGCTCCCATACCCAGTACCTTGTACTGTAAGCCTTACAACTACACCTGCAATAGATGTTTGCTGTGAAGTGAAACAGACTGCCTCCCTTTCTCAGGATACCCATGCCAGAGGCAGACACTCACTTCCATCCCCATCACCTTTTTCTCTATGATCCAGACTGCTACATGATCTTCTGTTATCGGGATCATAGTTAGGGCTTTATCTCTCTAAGCCACTGAGCCAGCAAGTCATCATCATCAACCCCCTTTTCCCATTTTCTGTATGGGGTTGGAGTGTTATGTCAACTGTCACCATCTGTCTCTATTCAATGCCAGTCTCCTACCTTCTTCAACACTCATACCTGACTGTCACAGGTCTTCTCTCACACAATCCATTCACCTTATTGCTGGACACCCTTCTTTCCTCTTGCCTTCTTCCTGTCTGTCCCAAATCTTCTTCATCAGATTGCCTTCTGCTTTTCTGCACATGCGCCTGAACCACGGTAATCTGTTGCATTGACCTTTTCTGCAATTGGAGCTACTTTGGCTTCTGCTTTTATGTCCTCATTTCTTCATCTGTCCCACAGTGTGCATCCTACCACCCATCTCAGGCACTTCATCTCAATCACCTCTAGCTTACTCATCTGCTCTGCCTTTATTGCCAGGTTTCTGTACCATACAGTAGTACTGGTCTCACCACTGTTTTGTACATCTTACGTTTCAGCTTCTTTGACATTCTTCTTTCATACATTACACCTGACACTCTGTGCCAGTTGGCTGCAGTCCCTCTGATTCTAGCTTTGACCTCCTCATTCCATCTTCCCTTTACCTCAATCACCCCCTCACAGTTACTTGAAGCTGTTGACCTGTTCCACTATTTGCCCTACTATCTCAATTCTCAGCTTCTTATGATTTTCCTCATTTTCTGTCATTACAGCTATCTTATCTGTGCTCAGTTGCATCCCATGTGCCTTTAGTTTTGCATTCCATTCCCTTATACTTTGCTGAAGTTCTTGCTCAGAGTCTGCCTGTAGTGCCACATCATCTGCATCCATCAACTTTGTTGAACTGTCCTCTCCAACCTGTTTGCTAATGTAGTCCATCACCATTATAAACAGAAGTGGGCTCAGAGCTCAACACTGATGTAGACCCACCCCCAATGAGAGCTCCACTGTGAAACCGAATACTGTTTGTACTTAAGTCATTGGGTCCTTATACATAGCTTGTACTAATTCTAACAATGTTTTGGGGATTTTGAAACACCATAGTACTGCCCAGATCAGCTTTCTAGGGACCTTGTCATATGTTCTCTCCAAACTTTAGAATGTCCATTTGGGCTCTTTCCTCATTTCTAGCTTCTTCTCAAGTATCTGTCTCTCTGTAAACATCAGCTCAGTTGTGCTGCATCCTAATCTGAAATTGAACTGCTAATTTCTCATCTAACTTTCTGCTACAATACATATTCATTTATCAATCACTCTCTCCAGAACTTTCATGCATTGTGACAGGAGTGTGATACTTCTGTACTGCCAATAGTTGTAAATGCTCCCTTTATTCTTGAACACTGGCACTAGTATGCTTATTCTCCAGTCAACTGGGATAAGCCTTTCTCTCTGTACTGCTGTGAGCCCTGTCAAGAGCCACTTTTCACCTATTTCACCCAACATCTTTTATCATATCTGTTGTGACCTCTTCTGAGCTTGCTGCTTTCCCTGACTTCATTTTCCTTAGTGCTGTAATTACATCTTCTACGGTGGGCCTCTCTTCTTCTCTCATTGTAGGCTGTATCTGGGCCATTACAGCATCTGTGGGATTTTCTTTGTTCAGAAGCTGCTGGCAGTACACCCTCCATCTGCCCTGTGGACTGGTAAGCAGGTTGTTGCTGGCATCCCTTATGAAGGGTGTCTGACTGTCTTCTTTATCTTGCTGTCATCACCTTGCAGCTTATAGAGTTTCTTTTCACCATTTACTGAGTTACTTTCCAGAAGCAGAGTGCATCTGATGCCTTAAGTCAACCAGTATTCCTTCCTAGCCTGAGCCATCTTTTCTCTTAGTGTTCCTGCACTATTTCTTTGTTTTGATGACCTCCTGGACTTCTGCATTTCACCACCAGCTTTCCTTGTGTACCTTATTCCCATACCTGGCTTGGCTGCATATCTGTTCTGCAGTCTTTGCACATGCTTTTTTGAGGAGCTGCCATTCTTCAACTCCACATATTTCCTCTTCTTGTGGTGCTAGAGCCCTGGCTAATTCATTGAACTGCTGTGCTTTCTCTCCAGTCAACTTCCAGGTCTTTAGCCTGGTCTGTGTTGACCTTATCGCCTTCTCTAACCACTGCTTTCGACTGATTATAGCAATCAGTGATTTATGCTGTGAGCCAGCTGTTTCACTGGGAATGACTTTGCAATTGCTGATTCTAGCCCAGTGTTCTGTCTCTCTTTCTGAACCATGTGTTGGCCACTATGAAGCTATTTGCCAGACAGAAGTCCAGAATGGCCTTTCCTTCTTTACTCATGTTGCCCACCCATGTGGACCCAGGCAGTTCTGATATTCTGTTCTGTCTGTCCCAATGTGTTCATTCAGATCACCCATTATCAACTCTAATTCATTCAACTGGATAGAGCAAGTCCTGAATCTGCTGTTTGAATGCACTCTTTTCCTCACTAACACCTGGCTGTGGAGTTATGAATACTGCCTTGGATTCTAAGTGCCATGATTCTGTTACTATTTCTGATGACATCCCAAACCACACATTTCTAGACTTTCTTCTTCCTGAGTAGTAGACTCTGGATCCCAAGCCAGTTGGCTTTGCTGCCCTTCAGTTGTGTCTCCTTGTTACATAGGATGTCCAGCTTCCACCTAACTATCATATCATCCACTTCTAAGTTCCATCCTGTCAGTGAACCTACAGTGAGTGCAGCAATTATTACTTCATGTTTGGCTGGTTGATTTGTTTTATATCCAGCTTTCACTCAACAGAGATATCCCACGTTACCCAATCTGAGCAAGTGGGCACTTGCTGGCCAGTAAGTTTATTGACCCAGTGCTGCTGAGCTTTATGATGAGCACACATTGGCCAATAGGGACATATACACCCCTCCCACAATTAGTATGGGTCCAAGGCATAGGTCAGAGTAGGCTGGGTTCTCATTCCACTTATCACCATACGCATGCCCATTTGGTGACATTAGTTAACACAACTGCATCACCTAGAGTCATATATTTTTGCACCATCAAGTGTCTAGCCTTGACACAGTGTGCAGTCTGTGATGTGTGCTCTCCTATCTAGAGTATACTGCACACCACAGTAGATGCCCAATCAATAGTCTATACAACTCTTCCCCATATAAGGCACCATCTAAAGTCTGTGGTGTTACCTGCAGCTCCATTGTTTGGGAAGTTTGAAATGGAAACACTCAATATGTTTTTTCAAAGGTGGAAGGAACCCACAGACACACAGGGAGAACATGGACACTCTAAACAACATTGGCCAGAAGTCAGCATTGAACCTTGCACCTTGTGCATGGAAAGGGAAGACCTTAACCATTATGCCAACTGGTCTCCATCAAGTAAGAAAAGAAAATCTTGATAGAACTGTTTTGAAGATCTAAATAGATGACCAAGATCCTAAGACAGTGGTTGAAGCAGCAGAGTTCTAGGACTGCCATGCCAGGAGCTGACCTTCTAATAGAGTGTGGTATAAGGACAAAAGGCTAAGAAGAACCTACAAGACAGCCAGTTCCAGATGAGTCCTGGTCTTACAAGAGCTCAAAGAATGTTGCCAAAAAATGGTCCCTGTTGAGTCTTCCACGATGCTTGTTTTCACTTAATTTCAGCTCTCCCACTATGAAAAAAGAAACTGAGAAAAATAAGTGCCATTGAAACTATTTTTGAGTAAAAATATGTTACTGACTAGTAGGTACAGTGCCAGCAAAGATGAATTTTGGAGAACCTGAAAGAAAATCAAGAAGAAAAGGTGAAGAGAAAACACTGTCTGGGAAGGATTCTGCAGCTGTTCAACCAAAAGTAGTTCAAGCTTCAGCTACCATTTATAATCTCACATTTATTCACTAATTTCAATGTTTCTTGTCTTCCCCCTGATCATTGTCATCTCCCAACAATAGACTCTGGTTCAAGTCCAACATACTTTTTTCTTGGAGGATCAAAGACATATTTTGATGCAGAACAAGCTAAGGAGGAAATAAAGAAGTTTATCCAACAAAAAGTGAGCCAGCAAGTAGAAGTGAACCCTGCTTCTCATTCTTCTGACAGTAATGTACATAGAGACATTTTGTCGGTGAAACCTTTTCCAGTGTTCCAAAAATGCTTGAGAGGCAGAAAAAAAGCATAGGAATTGAGTAGAAGAATTAGGAGTATGTTGGACTTGAATCAGAGTCTATTGTTGGGAGATGACGATGATCAGGAGGAAGACAAGGAACACTGAAATTAGTGAATAAATGTGAGATTATAAAACATGAATCACATTTGTGAAACATGGCTTTGCACATAAGAGTGACTGAGAAAGACTGGGCTTCTGTTGATTCTGTTAAACTTGTGGGTGGACTGCAAAGAATATACTCCACATTATGTCTAATGTTTAGAAGGACACTAAAGGGAAAATTAGGTAACTGTAAGTAAAACAGTTTTGTCCTTTTTAATATTAGTATAACACATTTCATGATTTAAACTGCATTCTATATTGTAAAGCAGTCTTGTATACTGTACAATCAAAGGTATTTCAAATGTGGGAGGAATCTTTTCAGTGACTTTTGTATCTGTTAAAGATATTAAAATAAACAAGTACCCTTTTAGTTGTAAGAAATATAGGTTTTACAGTAAAGCAAGATAAGAAAGGCTGAACATAAGTAAGTTTAAGTTAATATAATGGGGTGATTGTGCACTTATAGTGTGGGGTTGGGGTATAAAATTGTACTGATTATATTATATGCAGAATTAAGATGATCATTTCCCTTGTTTGTACAAGGGTGGATGTCTAGATTAATGTCATTGGCTTAAGATATGAACAAGTATTTTTTTGTAAGTAAATAGGCTTGGAAAATAAGGCAAAGAATGAAAGCCATGAAAATGATAATCTTCTTGCATCTGCAAAGATATATGTTTTTTTTTTCAATTAGCAAATGTTCTTAGTGACAGACAAGACGTCTGCACCTGGAATCAGTCAGCCACAGCAAATGGGTACATTCCATCCTGAGTTAAATTTACAAGTATTTCTTCAAGCATCTGCAAATTATCAGTTTTTATTTCATTGCTGACTACTTTTACATGGATACAATCTGTCTGCATGTGCAAGCAATTAATCTTCAGAGTTCTGAGAATTCTTTGTTGAGGGAAATGCAACATTTAAAGGTACAATGACAAACAGTTCAATGATAAATAAAGTTTGAAATTATGTGAAGTGAATATAAGAGAGTAGTCCCCCATCACCCTTAATACTTTAATGCATTTAATAGAACAGTGCATAATTACATTTTATTTGGTGATAGCCTGTGCACTTTTTCTTATAGCTAAACGTTAATGTTTTTTTGAAAGCAAATAAACTGTTTTCACATGTGGAAGGGAAATAGATAAGAAAAGAACAATCATTGTAAGTAGAAACACAGGCTATAACATGTGCTTTAGCATGGGTAACCATAATTTTAGATTAGGTTATGCCTGTGGGGGCAGCTGTCAATTTGGGACAGTTTGTCCCTATCTGGAGGGTTAAACTTCATTTGTTAAAATGTACATTTTTTTAGTTTATTCATAGGGGAAGGGTGTTTTGAAAAAGTAGTTAGGTTTTATTTGTGTTTTCATTAAAACATAAAGTTTTAAGAAATGTGACATAGGTTCAAATGGAGATGAGAAGAAACAACGGTACAAAAGATCAGCTTGCCAGACATTATTGTGTGCATGGAACACAAAAGTTGGAAATGCATATTCAAAAAAACTTTCATGTATAATAAGTGGGAGCAGTAACTTTTTACCATAATGGCTACTCTTTCCATAGTATCTTGGAATTTAAATGGCCTTACAGGCATAGACCAAAAGGAAAGATAATTGAAATATATTAAGAAATGCAGAGTGCAAATATCAATGTGGCACAAGACACATTTGTTAAGAAATGAGCATGTGAATTTGACAAAGAAAGGATTTCAAGATGAATATTCAACGGTGTGAACCTTGGCTTTACATGATTGTCACTATAAAAGTGACAACCCGATCCCATGTGTAAAATTGGAAAACAATGGGTTATGGTTGGATGAATGAATTCAGCATAATATCAGGGACAAAGGAAAAGAGGAGTAATAATATAAATTGTGAGAGGGTTCAAATAGTGATAGAAGTGTGGAAAAAGACAATAACGGTAGATTTTTGGTAATAAGGGTCTATTGGCAAAGGGATGATTGCACTGACATGTATTTATATTCCACAAAAAAATTGTTGTTATGGATCTTAAGCAAATTTGGAGGAAATAATCAGATTTCATCTGGGAATATTACTTATAGGTGGGAAGTGTAACTTGATTTGCAACCATGGGGATGTATCACGGGGACCTAGAATGGAATATATATAACAAAAGTGGGACAAAATTCTAAAGAAATTTATAAAAGTATTTGCTATGGAAGATGTGAATTCAGTAGTAGGACAGAATTCACTTATTATTCCACAAGGTACAACAATTGGGCTGGACTGGATAGAAATTATAACCAAAACCACAGTCCAAAATTAATTAATACCACGTTGCCAAAAAATCAGTGACTCTTCTGTTATTCAATAAATAATACTCTATTTATTACACAATGGGTTGAAAAATAGAAGCAAATTTCACCATAAAACCTCTTAGCATCTTGGCCAATGGATTAGCAAGGAGGAAGTAAGGATAGCTATGAAGAGAATGAAGAATGGAAAGGCTGTTGACCCAGATGACATACCTGTGGAAGCATGGAGGTGTTTAGGTGAAATGGCAGTGGAGTTTTTAACCAGATTGTTTAATGAAATCTTGGAAAGTGAGAGGATGCCTGAGGAATGGAGAAAAAGTGTTTTGGTACCAATTTTTAAGAATAAGGGTGATATGCAGAGCTGTAGTAACTACAGAGGGATTAAACTGATCAGTCACAGCATGAAGTTATGGGAAAGAGTAGTGGAAGCAAGGTTAAGAAGGGACGTCATGATTAGTGATCAGCAGTATGGTTTCATGCCGGGAAAGAGCACTGCAGATGCAATCTTTGCTCTGGGAGTGCTGATGGAGAAGTACAGAGAATGTCAGAAGGAGTTGCATTGTGTTTTTGTAGATTTAGAGAAAGCATATGACAGGGTGCCTAGAGAGGAGTTGTGGTATTGTATGAGGAAGTCAGGAGTGTCAGAAAAGTATGCAAGAATGGTACAGGATATGTGCGAGGGTAGTGTGACAGCAGTGAGGTCTGCGGTGGGAGTGATGGATGCGTTTAAGGTGGAGGTGGGGTTACATCAAGGATCAGCTCTGAGCCCTTTCTTATTTGCAATGGTGATGGACAGGTTGACAGACGAGATCAGACAGGAGTCCCCATGGACTATGAGTGAGAGTAGGGAACAGGTGGCGGAGACCCTGGAGAGATGGAGATATGGTCTAGAGAGAAGAGGAATGAAGGTCAGAAGGACTAAGACAGAATATATGTGTGTGAATGAGAGGGAGGATAGAGGAATGGTGAGGATGCAATGAGTAGAGGTGGCAAAGGTGGATGAGTTTAAATGCTTGGGGTCAATAGTTCTGAGTAACGGTGAGTGTGGAAGAGAGGTGAAGAAGAGAGTACAGGCAGGATGGAGTGGGTGGAGAAGAGTGTCAGGAGTGATTTGTGACAGACGAGTACCTGTAAGAGTGAAAGGGAAGGTCTACAAGAGGGTAGTGAGACCAGCTATGTTATGTGGGTTGGAGACAGTGGCATTGACAAAAAGGCAGGAGTCTGAGCTGGCTGTGGCAGAATTAAAGATGTTAAGATTTGCACTGGGTGCGACGAGGGTGGACAGGATTAGGAATAAGTATATTAGAGGGTCAGCCCAGGTTGGAAGGTTTGGAGACAAAGCCAGAGAGGCACGATTACATTGGTTTGGACATATGCTGAGGAGGGATGCTGAGTATATTGGGAAAAAGATGTTAAGAATGAAGCTACCAGGTAACAGGAAAAGAGGAAGGCCTAAGATAAGGTTTATGGATGTGGTGAGAGAGGACATGCAGGTGGTTGGTGTGACAGAGCAAGATGCAGAGGACAGGAAGAAATGGAAACAGGTGATCTGCTGTGGTGACCCCTAACAGGAATAGCCGAAAGAAGATGATGATGATTGTGGAATAAATAGAGTATTATTTATTGAATAACAGAGGAGTCACTGATTTTTTTGGTAACATGGATAGAAATTATATTTCACATGAACATGTGGATTTTATTGAAAACTTTGACACATATCCAATTATGCACTGATTAAAACTAAGATAAAAATGTAGAATAATGAAGTAAAAATGAGGGACTGGTACTTTCTCAACTACATGTTAAAAGAGAAGAATTGAAGGAATGAGTAGTGGAAATTATTGAAGAATTATTAGGGAAGATACCAATTTCTTCAAAAAAAATAGCTAGTCAGTGGGATAAAATGAAAATGGAGTTAAAACAGGATAGAAATAAAAGACAATGAAATATGGTTAAAAGGTAATAGGAATTATTTAGAGGGGTTTGACAAATGTTAAAATATTGCAGAATAAAGGGAATCTCACAGAACAAGAAGAGGAACAAATAATGTTAAAGAGAAAATGCATTTATTTAACATTTGTTGACAAGTAAGTCCAACTAGGACAGAGCCTGTTTTCATTGGAGGCCTGGGAAGAAACACTCCAGATGCATTTCTTAGGAATGAGGTAGGAAACCAGAGTACTCAGAGTAAACCCACACAAACACAGGGAGGACATACAGACTCCACACAGAAGGTACCCCAGCCAAGAATCAAACCAGAGAATCTCTTGCTGTGAGGCAACAACATTAACCGCTGCACCACTGTGCCTCCCAAAATAAGGGAAGAGTTGGATAATATGCAGGAGTTTAGAAAGACTGCTGTTAAGCAACTATTTTTATAACAACTCCAGAGCACAAAAACATTTAGCACAGTGATTTAGGCAACAGAAAGTAGAAAGGGCTGTCACCAAACCTAGGGAGCCAAAAATAACCAGAGATGTATCATAAATCTCCAGGGAAGTCTCCAGAAAATGACAGTAGTCCAGTGGAGGTTAGGTTTAGAAGTTTAGAGGGAAGAAAATGATAAAGATCTGAAAGATTTTGTTTAATAGTATTTTAAATGGAGGGTAAGCACCATTATCTTGGAAGAAAGTAGTTGTGACTGTATTACATAAGAGGGTAAGAACTCATCAAACCCTGCCACATATAGACCTGTTTCAATTTATACCATGATTATATAGTGTTTATGTCTATACTAGCTAAAAGAATGGCAAATGTGTTGCCAAAATTGATAGATATGAATCAGTGTGGCTTTGTGAAGGGAAGGCAAACATTTGACAATAGTAATAGAAAAGTGATAATCATGAGAGAAGCAGAATGTATGAAAATAATGCTGCTGTTGCTAGTGGGTCTTGATGCAGAGAAAGCATTTGAAAGAGCAAGCTGAGATTTTATAAGTAGGGCAATGGAAGCATTTTGATAGTCTGCTACAATGCTAAGTTTAATTAGGAGGATACCTGAAGGATCAGAGGTAAGCAATAAAGTAGGAGGAATCTTTTCAAATAAGTTCTGTTTGAACAGAGGAATTCAGTCCAGGGTGACCTCTTTCCCCCTTTGTTATTTACATTTAGAGCCACTGTTAAAGAAAATAAGGGACTCAGAAATCAAGGATATAATTGGTATGGCAATCAAGAAAAGTTGGCTTTATATGTAGATGATATTATTTTGTATTTGATAAATCCAGAAATGAAACAGTGTTGTAGAACATTTTGAGACACTTTCATATCTTTTCAGGATATAAAATTAATGAAGATAAAATAAAGGCTATTGCCATGAATTATGTACCTGTTCATGATTTGGTTCAGTGATAACCATATTTATGGGGACATGATAAGATGAACTATTTACGAATATGGATTAAAAAGGATTTTGTTATAGTAGCTAAAGGTATGTTGGAAGAGACTAAACAAAATATAATACAGAAACTGAGAAACAGGAAGCTCTTTTTTATGGATATGGGTAGTAAGATACAAGCAGTGAAAATATTCTTATTCCCTTTAGTTTTATATAAAGGTCAGATATATTTTTATCAATCAGAGGAAATGTTATGGACAATATTTAATAAAGAGTTGAATAAATTTATCTGGAAGGGAAGGAGGCCAGGAGTTAAGTAGGATAAGCAGATAATCCCAATAGAAAAAAGTGGTCTAGGATTAACTGATTTGAAGGGATATTTTAGAGCTACACAGTTAAGTATTATATACATAACAGAAGAAGTGGAAAAGGATAATGATGAAGCAGGGGGAGTTCAAGAAATAAGAAGACCGTTGGATTTTGGATACAGATCCTTAAACAAAATAAGAATCACCATACAAAATATTGTATTCAGAAAGTTGCAGAAAGTATTTTAAGAACTAAGCCAGCATATGGATGGAGAAAAGAGATGTTTCCAATAGGGATGACTGCAAGCAGGGGTACAGACAATAAGCAAAAGGGAGCTGTAATTTACTGGAGAAAACTGACAAAGGAACTAAGGTATTGGGAGCAAATAACTAGAGAAGGAAAGTTAAGAGAGGGAGGAGGCGAAGAAAGAATGCAGCAAAATATAGACGGTTTAGGATTTTTGCTTGAAAATGTTTGCATAGGTACTTTTATACCCCAAGTAGACTTCAAATATTTTTTTGTCAGTTAGATAGCAAATATTTCAGGTATTATGGGAAAGAAATGGGTAACCTGGAACATGTTTTGGGAGTGTAATGAGTCGGCAGATTTATTAGGATAGCAAATGGCTATAACTAAGAAAACTATTCTTTTCAGCTGGGACACAGGATCTGAATTGCATAGACACAGTAAAGTCATATTACATTTAATTCTGTTGGCTGCCAAAAAAAAAAATAAAATAAAAACAATTACTGGAAACAAAATGGAAGTCAAAATCTAAATCAACTTTATTTGAAGTACTGAATATTGTAAAATAGATAAAAATGGAAGATGGATCTTTGAAATACACATTACACAGAAATAAACTGAATTTGTGGGAACAATACATGCAGAATAATGTTTAGGATAACTGAGGTTTAAGGGAAGGCAGGAAGTGAGTGATTTATGTAATGTTTTAATGAAAGATAGTTGTTATAAAGAAAGAGAATATGTAATGTATAATGTGTGTAAACAGAAAAATGTTAATATGGTTTGTTTTCTTTTCTATTAATGCATGTGTGCCTATGTCTTAACTGGTATTTTAATAAAGGTATTTAAAAACAATTTCCACAAATAGGTAACCAGGAAAACATTAGGAAACAACACTCAATCTTATAAGCCTAATACTAGAACTTTATCAATAAGAAAATAGGTTACCCTAACCTATTCTTACTTTTGCACTCTGAGTCTAATCTATAAACTTTTCTGAAGAAACAAGGTGAAGAATCTTCCTAAGGTAAGTGTATAATAAAGCAAATTCACTCATATGAAATTATAGTTGCCAGAGAAATACTACAGGGCTTGGTAACTGAAAGAATTAATTTTAATGTCTTTAAAATAAAAAGGACAATGTTGAAGATCTGGAATGGAAAGTGTGTCTTTTGCTGCTGACACAAAGTTTTGCCATGGCTTTGACACACAGATAGTTGTAGAAAGTATGAGAATGCAATTGACATGATTGGATGAATGGTGTAAAACACGGCAGCATAAAATCAATGCAAATTTGTAAAGAAGAAACTCAGGAAGGAGCATGTAATTGGTGTGGAAACAGCAGCAGCCAAAAAGAAAAATATGTCTGCATATTCTATGAACAGTTTTGGATGCCACATTTTAGTAAGGAAATAAACAGGCAGCTCAGAGACTTGCTGTACAGTCTGTACCAGAATTACATATAAAAAAAGACTAAAGTTAAAGTGTACAGTCTTGAAAATGAGAGACAGAGGAGGCAGATAGTAAAAATTTGAAAATGGCAGTCCAGTTGGTATAATCTTTCAGTAAAATAGATGGTAGGGAATGAAAACCATTTACACTGATTATTCAGTGTATTACCTAAAGACTAAAGCACTGAATCACAAACATGTAGTATTTGTAGATGAGTACTTTAGTGACCAACATGTGAAGCTCATCAATATGATTTCACACTCTCATTCACAGACATCTTTTGTTACTATGTACACAAATTGTAATACCCTGTAATGGAACTGTTGAAATAATCAAAACACACTTTCTAACAGATTTCTACAGGGTACTAACTGAAGAGGAAGTATAATTTAGGGTGAGAAAAAAGATCACTTTATAATAGAATAAAAATTTAAGAACTGAATGAGCAGCAAAGAATAACTGAAAAAAAAAACTCGAACACAGGAACTGCACCACAAGCTGCTCACTTTATTTAAAATAACAGCACATTAAATGCTTTCATCCTACAAAGGGACTTCATCAAAATGAAATAAATAAAATGCAAAAACACTTTATATAGATATGGCATGGTTTCTATTAGTAGCATTTTTGGGTTAAAAGCATCTTTTATAGGTAAATATATTTTCTCTTCATATTCATTATCAATCAGTTATTTTCTTTTTAGTGACTGTTCTAGGCCACTGGCTGAGATTTGTGGTTTAGGTTGGCACTGTTATTTTAAATTTTGTCTCTCAATATTTTTACGGTTCAATATGATGGCTCAATACAGTTGTTCTTTTTAGCTATATTTTACATTATTTATTATGTTTCTCATTAATTGTTAGAGTTGCAGCTTTAAGTTTATGACAAGTCTCCATGTGTTATGCGTATTCTGGATTATTTTTATTTGGTACATTTTTTTATTTAGTAAGTGTTAACTTTATTTGTTGTGTTTTCTTTCCCTTGGCTTATGGATGTTACCAATTATCTAACTGTTCTTGATTAACTTGATTAGCTTTGTGGGAGGGGTTTTCATCTGTATAGTGTTTTTACATTTTATTTTTTGCATTCTGATGAAGTCCCTTTTCAGGACGAAAGTGCTTAAGTGTTGTTATTTTAAATAAAGAAAGCAAATTGCTGTGCAGTTCCCATGTTCCATTTTTTCTTTTTAGGAAATAGTGGAGAAACATGCGACAGAAATTTTTGGTTTAGCCAGTGTACAGCCTTACAATGAGATCAAAGAGGATGTTAGTGAATGAAGTTGTGAAGATTGGAGAAGATGGGCGAAGGCTGCCAGCCTAGTCAAATAGAATTTGATACATAATTCTATCAACTATATAAATAAATGTAAAATACAGGCTTGTGTTTTTAAATGAAAGAAAGCACTGAAAAATGTGAACTTCAAGATTGCTGCAACATTGCCATCTGCTGTAAGGAAAACCAAGCCAAGCATTTCAAATGTGTCTTTTGAAGCTGGAAAGATATTATGAATCTATCTGATGTTTTACAAGTCGGCTGCAGTGGGTCTGGATGAAGGTTTCATGCCCATTGTTTTAAGGTTAAAGTTAATGACCAGAATTTGCATGTGGAAGGTGCTTTATTGCTCTGGTTTCTGATAGAGTGTATATGTGAAATGTCTTGTATTGTTGTAGTTTCCTGAGGAGATGTTAGCTTGCTAAATAATGCAGTTTGTGGCCTGAGAAAACCTAAGTGTCAAAATGATGTAATTTGGGAGGGCCTCAGCAGAGCTGTTGGTTAGTGTTTAAAAACTATTGTTCAGTGAGAGACTATGAGCATTTTGATCTTGGACATCTAACCCAGCACTGTTTGCTCTTTGTAAGTAAGATAATAGCACTGTGATTTCTCTTAGGAATAGTTAAACTTAGAAGAAAGTTAGACTAAGTATTTTTCTTTGAAATCAGATCTTTCCTACAATATTGTTTTAAGTTTCTGTGTGATCTCTGAACTTGTGTAGCATTGTACTGTAGTAGTTTTGTCTTGTGTTTTAATTATTTATTATTAAATATGTTAAAACCTTTACCTGTGGCTGGTTTATGTAGAGAAGATTTAACCTCTAAAGTACATTACATATTTACAGATTTTACTGTCTAAGTTACTCCAAATTAAGCCTAGACTGAATAGTCGCATTACCAATTGGATAATAGTATTGCATAGTAATAATTGGACACCCTTTTAAGGGCCTTTTAGTAACTGATGTTATTAGCTGGGTGGTGGCAGGAATTACTACTGTATGGTCTGGGTAATAGGGGCACAGCTGGAGAACCTGTGCCAGCCTTTTCCCAGGAGGGTCTGTGTGGTTGTATAACCTCTTCTCAAAGTGTGTAAGTGGTGTGTCAGCTACTTGGCAGGGACACAAAGCACTGGTTGGACAGAGAGGGTACTTGAGGTTTTAGCTTGCCCAGCTAGGCTGAGACCTGAACCCTATAGCTGTGCCAGTGGGGAGTTTTATAGGGGACCTGGCGAGCAAAGGAGCAACCAGCCCCAGACTGACTGTGATCTCTGTGTGCACATAAGTGAAATTGTACTTTACTGTGTGTATTAGTTATCCTTTCTTCTTCTAGGAGATGCCCTCTCTGGTGTCAGTGGTGAGGACTGAGGCTCATTGATTGCTGGGCCAGAGCACATGTGTCACATATTGGTGGCAGTGGTTGGGATATCCTATCACATATTGGTTTGCTGTGGTGGGATCCACATCACATATTGATTAGTTGGCAAACACTAATTGGCTTGTAGTGGTGTGGATACAGCAAATTCCTGTAGCTTATGTACAGTGATCTCTAAAAGTGTTTTGTACTCTAAAACAGCCACGCAGTGTATACGAAGAGTTCAGATCACGATTGTTTTATTTCTTTTGTTACACTATTGTTAGTCAGGGTGAGCAGGCAGCATGTCAGCAGGGGAGTATGGAAAGCTGACAAGGAGCCAGCTGGCAGAGATGCGCCAGGCTAGGGGACTGGTGCATGGAAACCTGACTAAGGCAGACCTGATTGCAGCCTTGATTACAGCTGCATCAGAAAACAGCAGCCTGGAGGACAATCAGACTGACAGTGGAGATACAATATTCTCAGAGAATGGACAGCTCAACCTTTCTGCAGTGGACTTAAAAATCCAGCTGGAGCTAAAGAGACTTGAGTTGGAGGCCAGGCATATGGAACTAGAAGCAGTTGAGAAAATGAGGAGTCTACAAGCTGAGGAAAATGAGCGGCAGAGGAGGCATGAGAGGGAAATGCTGACTCTTCGCCATAGTCATGGAAGTAATGGGAAAGGGAGTAACCGGACCCCAGAAGCACAAAAGGTCAGTAAATTTCTTCCACAGTTTAAAGAGGGGGATAATTTTGATAGCTTCATTCATATGTTTGAGCAGGTATGTAAACAGTGTGAAGTTGACCAAGGGCTCTGGGTACGGTTCCTGACCCCCTTACTCCATGGTAAAGCTGTAACTTCTTTAGCAAAAATGCATGACACTGACTGTTTTGATTATACTTCTGTAAAAAGACAGTTGTTGGAATGTTTTAAGCTAACACCTGAAATGTATAGGAAAAAGTTTTGTGAGCATAGACGCAAGGCAGATGAAAATGTATGTGAATATGGTGCTGAACTGAGCACTTATTTTCATAGCTGGGTGAGTGGATGTCAGGTCACCACTTTTGAAGGGCTGGCAGATCTTTTGGTAAGGGAACAAGCCCTTAGCACTTTGCCTGAGGACATGAGGATCTGGTTAGCTGATAGACAGTGTGCTACTTCAGAGGAGTTGGGGAAGAAGGGAGACTTATACCTAGCAAGCAGAGCAGCCCTGCACAGGAAAGGGACCTCCAGTACTGCTCATGGGACTAAAGGAACCCATGGTGGGCAGCACAGACTGCCCCAACAGAATCCACCAGTAGCAGGGGAAGACACTAGTCTAGGTATACGTCCAGGAGCTATGGTTAAATGTTTTGAATGCAACCAGTGGGGCCATGTGGCATACAGATGTCCACGGAGGCAAGGTGGGGAACCAAAGGTGAGGGAGCCAGTAAGTGGGAAAGATAAAATGCCAAGAGTGGGTTGTCTTGAGAAAACAGGGGTATGGAACTACCATCCTGCAGATGTCCTGAGAGGGAAGGATTTGGATGAGGTAGTACTATGTACGTATGCAGTTACATGCAGTGAGGCTAGGAGACAAGCATGTGGGTCTGGTAGCCTGGGAAAGACCCAGAAAGACTGCATACTTGCAGCCAGGACTGCTGAGGTAGTTACTTCATGGAGGGAGCTATGCTGTAGCAGTGAGACTGAATGTGAGCCACAGCTGCTTGTGGGTACTGATGTTCCCTTGGTCAGGGTAGCTGCAAAGGTAGAGGTGAGTAGTAGTACCCAGGCTGACAGTGAGACACCACTGTCAGAGGATGCCAGACTTCCTGTGGAAGGGGAGCTGGGAAGGGTTACAAGGAGAGACTTGAGACAGGCTCAGCTCTCAGACCCTACATTGCAAGGCCTGAGGAAGGTAGCTGGGGAGGCACCTGATTCTCAAGGGAAGGTGGAATCTGTATACCTGAACAAAGGGTTACTGTACAGAGAGTGGACCCCTGAGGAGGTCTAGAAGGTAAGAGAGTACAGCAGTTGGTAGTGCCTACAGCTTACCGTCTGGTGCTTCTAGCCATAGCCCATGATATTCCCTTTGCAGGTCATATGGACATAAAACATACAAAGAGGCGTATTATGCAAAACTTCTATTGGCCTGGAATTTCCAGAGATGTAACAGGGTACTGCAGGACCTGTGAGCAGTACCAAAAGGTAGGTAAGGCAGGAGACAAGGTGATAGCTCCTTTGATGCCTTTGCCCGTGATTGAGGAGTCATTTCAGAGGGTAGCTATGGATATTGTGGGTCCTCTGAGTACCCCAAGTTGCACAGGGAAAAAGTATATCCTAGTGATTGTAGATTATGCTACACAATAAACTGAGGCAGTGGCTTTGTCCTCCATTGAGGCCAAGAAGGTGGAAAATGCTTTGCTAGAGATTTTCAGCAGGGTATGTTTCCCAAAGTAAATACTGTCTGACAGAGGTGCCAATTTCATGTCAGACCTACTGGCTTGTCTGTGGAAGTCCTTTGGGGTGAAGCACATGAAGACCACCCCCTACCATCCCCAGACTAATGGTCTTGTTGAGAGGTTAAACTCTACAATCAAGTCAATGCTACGGGCATTTGCCGATCGGTTTAAGAAGGAGTGGGACAAATATTTGCCCCATCTGTTTGCTTACAGAGAGGTTCCCCAGGAATCCACAGGTTTTTCACCCTTTGAGTTGCTGTATGGGCATAGGGTGAGGGGACCTCTAGACTTAATTCAAGATGAGTGGGAAGGTGAGTGCGAGTCTCACAAGGATTCTGTTGTGGCATTTGTCCTGAACCTCAGGACAAGGCTCAGGGAACTCATGGGCCTGGCCCAGGAGAACCTGGCAGAAGCCCAACAACAGAAAAAGGTGTGGTATGACAAGAATCCTCGAGCTAGAGAGTATGCTATAGGGCAGCAGGTGATGGTTCTCATTCCTGTCAGACACAACAAGTTGCAAGCAGCTTGGGACGGACCCTACAAGGTGGTAAGAAAGGTAAGTGATGTTAACTACATGGTGGAACTGCTAGGCAGAAGGCAGGGGGCACAAATTGTACCATGTTAACATGATGAAACCATACCATGATAGAGAGGCCCTTGTGCTGAGCATTTGCAGTGGATTGCAGGAGGATTCTGATGGAGATCTGGGGACTGATCTCCTCACTGAGGCTCGGGCTGACACCTCAGTGGAAGGAGTAGCAATGTCCCAGCAGCTATCTCCTACCCAGGTTCGAGAAATCTGAGCAGTGATGCAGGAGTTTGGGGGCATGTTCACTGGGAAACCAAGGTGCACCCACCTGGTGCAGCACCAGGTGGATTCAGGACCCCAAAGGCCTATTAGGCAGGCCCCTTATAGGGTGCCTGAGAGAGTCAAACAGACTCTGAGGGAAGAGGTACAGGAGATGTTGGAACTAAGGGTGATTCAGCAGTCCAACAGTCCATGGGCCTCTCCAGTGGTACTGGTGCCAAAGAAGGATGGCAGCACCAGGTTCTGTGTGGACTACAGGAAATTAAATAGTCACACAGAGGCAGATGCTTACCCCATGCCTAGGACAGATGAGGCCCTAGAGCAGCTGTGTGGGGCTAGGTATTTTACAACCATTGATCTTACCAAGGGTTACTGGCAGGTGCCTTTGACTCCCAGTGCTAGAGAGAAGTCAGCCTATGTGACTCCTTTTGGCTTGTATGAGTTCACAAAGATGCCCTTTGGGATGAAGAATGCCCCAGCGACTTTCCAGAGGCTGTTAGATCATATCTTAGCAGCAACAGGAGGGTTTTCCCTTGCTTACATGGATGATATTGCTATCTACAGCCATTCCTGGCAAGAGCACCATCAGCATGTCAGGGAGTGCTGGGCAGACTACAGAGGGCAGGGTTGACCATTAAGTCGAGCAAATGTCAAGTGGGTATGGCAGAGGTCTTTTACCCAGGACATAGAGTGGGGAGTGGTAAGATAAGGCCAGAACCTGCCAAAGTGGAAGCTATTCAGGCATGGCCTGCACCTGTTATCATAAAGCAGGTGAGGGCATTCCTAGGGACAGCAGGGTACTACAGAAAGTTCATTCCCAATTATAGTACCATAGCTGCTGCCCTCACAGACCTGACAAGGAAGAACAGGCCAGATAAGGTAGTGTGAACCCCAGCATGGGAGCAGGCATTTCAGAAGCTTAAGGAAGCTTTGGGAGGACCCCCTGTGTTAGCCAGTCCAGATTATAGCGGAGAATTTATTGTGCAGTTGGATGCTTCGAGCTATGGGGTGGGGGCTGTACTTAGTCAGACTTCTTCAGAGGGAGAAAAGCACCCAGTGGTTTATCTCAATCGTAGGCTCCAACCCAGGGAGGAATGCTATGCAGCGGTAGAAAAGGAATGTCTAGCCATAGTGTGGGCACTACAAAAAACTTCAGCCTTATCTGTATGGAAGAAAATTCCCTGTGATGACAGATCCCAACCCTCTAACATGGTTAAACAGAGCCAGTCAGGAAAATGCCAAGTTGCTAAGATGGAGCCTGGGGTCGCAGGCATATGGTATATCAGTGCAGCACTGCAGTGGGAGTAGCAATGCCAATGCAGATGGCCTCTCAAGACAGGAAATGGGGTGAGGTACACCCAGATAAACCAGACACTCTCAAGTGATGTTTCTCAAGGGGCACTTGAAAAACGTGCTTGTGTTCCCTGGGGGGAAGAGATGTGAATATTGGAGGAAGATGGGCGAAGGCTGCCAGCCCAGTCAATTTGAATTTGATACATAATTCTATCAACTGTATAAATAAATGTAAAATACAGGCTTGTGTTTTTAAATGAAAGAAAACACTGTAAAATGTGATCTTCAAGATTGTTGCAACATTGCCATCTGCTGTAAGGAAAACCAAGCCAAGCATTTCAAATGTGTCTTTTGAAGTTGGAAAGATATTATGAATCTCTCTGATGTTTTAAAAGTCGGCTGCAGTGGGTCTGGATGAAGGTTTCATGCCCATTGTTTTAAGGTTAAAGTTAAGGGCCAGAATTTACATATGGAAGGTGCTTTACTGCTCTGGTTTCTGCTAGAGTGTATATTGTGAAATGCCTCGTATTGTTGTAGTTTCTTGAGCAGGTGTTAACTTGCTAAATAATGCAGTTTGTGGCCTTAGAAAACCTAAGTATCAAAATGATGTAATTTGGGAGGGCCTCAGCAGAACTGTTGGTTAGTGTTCAAAAACTATTGTTCAGTGAGAGACTGTGAGTATTTTGATCTTGGACATTTAACCCAGCACTACTTGCTCTTTATGTATATAAGTAAGATGATAGCACTGTAATTTCTCTTAGGAAAAGTTAAAATTAGAAGAAAGTTAGACTATGTATTTTTCTTTGAAATCAGATCTTTCCTACGATATTGTTTTAAGTTTCTGTGTGATCTTTGAACTTGTGTAGCATTGTACTGTAGTAGTTTTGTCTTGTGTTTTAATTATTTATTATTAAATATTTTAAAACCTTTACTTGTGACTGGTTTATGTAGAGATGATTTAACCTCTAAAGTACATTACATATTTACCGGTTTTACTGTCTAAGTCACTCAAAATTAAGCCTAGACTGAATAGTCACATTACCAACTGGATAATAATATTGCACAGTAATAATTGGACACCCTTTTAAGGGCCTTTTAGTAGCTAATATTATTAGCTGGGTGTAGGCAGGAATTACTGTTGTATGGTCTGGGTAATAGGGGCACAGCTGGAGAACCTGTGCCAGCCTTTTCCCAGGAGGGTCTGTGTGGTTGTATAACCTCTTCTCAAAGTGTGTGAGTGGTGAGTCAGCTACTTGGCAGGGACACAAAGCAATGGTTGGACAGAGAGATTACTGGAGGTTTTAGCTTGCCCAGCTAGGCTGAGACCTGGACCCTATAGCTGTGCCAGTGGGGAGTCTTATTGGGGACCTGGTGAGCAAAGGAGCAACCAGCCCTAGAATGACTGTGATCTCTGTGTGCACTTAAGTGAAATTGTACTTTACTGTGTGTATTAGTTATCCTTTCCTCTTCTAGGAGACGTCCTCTCTGGTGTCAGTGGTGAGGACTGAGGCACCTTGATTGCTGGGCCAGGGCATGGGCATCACAGAAGTATTATATGCTATTCTATAATGTAGAGAAAACAACAGAGAATGAGGATCCCCATAATGACTTTGTGGAGGACAAGTCTTGCTCAACAGTACATTTTTGTCCAAAGATTTGATGGCTGAACACCATTTTTTCAGGGTCCTAGCTACAGGATATTTGTGGGGTACTACACCTTTCTAAGTAGTATAATGCATTTAGAAGTTGTGGTAATCCTAGACAAGGAAGAGTCTTTAAAGGGACACAATCATCTGGGTTTAAAAAAGTAATCCAGCAGCAATCCTAGCAATTCTGATACAGTCCTATCCTAGGGATTAGAGCTGAGAAAAGTGCACATTTGTTTTCATGCAGGATGTCTACAAAAAATAGGAATCAAGAATGCAGAAGCTGTACCAACTGTCATGTCATTCACCAGAAAATATTTTGACCTGAAAGAAGTTCAACTTTTGACTTACATTTAAGGTTCCAGCTTTGCGATACAGATCACACTTTAGCACTGCTCAATTAAAACATGTAAATTTTGATGGATGAGACAACTTCAGTCAAAGAATTTTCGTTTTAGTTAATCTAAGGCATAGATTCTGCATGCTCAGTAGTTGATTAGCAGGTAAAGAGCACAAATTTTGTTTCTTATGCATTTAGTATGACAGAATTATTGAGCAGGTGCTGCATTTGACTGTGGTATATTTATTTCTTTTTCCATCAGCATATTGTACTAGCCTGACTGAAATGCAGTGGGATTCAGGTTACTGGCTAAGGCTCTTGTCACCCCTATAGTGCCTTTTTTAGGCAAAGTTCAAAGGACAAAACCACCACTGTAACAGGTACAAGCATGCAAAGTCTGAAGGTAATGCTACTCAATGCTAGAAGTCTAAACCTCAAAATGCACTCTCTTGAGACACTCCTAAAAATGGAGAACATCAACATCTGTGCAGTAAATGAGACCTGGTTCAAGGCTCCAGAGAGCACCCCTGCAATACCAGGCTACAATGCTTACCACAATTTTCAGCCACCAAACTAGGACCAAAACACTAAAGGTGGAGGAGTGTCCATATTTACCAAGGATATTCACACCACCAGGCTAGTTGCCCAACACAATGCGTCTGAAATTCTCCAGGTGCAACTAACACTAGGTAAGACTGCAATCCAAATTGTAGCTTGCTACAGATCTCCCACCATTCCCCAAGATTCTCACTACACCTTTGTAAACATACTGGAAAATATTAAGATACAATCAAACACCTTAATACTGGGTGATTTCAACCACCCTGCCATTAACTGGGAAAACTGCTCATGTACCAACACCTTTGCCCAGCGGTTCTTGGAATTTATAAATTCCAATGTCCTGGATCAACTAATCCATAGTCCCACCAGGGGCTCCAATATCCTAGATCTGGTAATTATCAACATTGGAAATCGATGCTCCACACCTATGGTCACCCCCTCATTGGTCAGGTCTGACCATAAGCTAATTACCCTTAACATCCACATCCCACCCCCACCCCCCAGTAAGGAAACCTCCATAAAAAAATTCTCCAATGCCAGCTTTCATGCTACTCAAGTCAGAAGTGACAAACTTCATGACACCACAAAGTAAAACTTCACAATAGCGTGTCAGCAACTAGAGAATTGAGTAACGAGTAAACGCTAAAGATGCTGGATACCTTTGAAGAAATACAGAGCCAACAAGCTATAATACCACTGGCTTAATATAAAAAATAAAACAGATGCTTCAGATTTACCGCTTTCATCCACTATAATGTGGACTTCCTCAGAATATTTTAAATTAATCAATCAACCACTTATATACAGCTTTAGGCACCAAAATTACTGAATTCCTTCATTTAAAAAAATATATACACTGAAATTTTTGCATAAACAATACATTTGATTTGTGAAGAGCACTCTGCATAATATGCTATACATAATATACTATACACAACATACTATGCACTACTTGTGCAACAAAACAAATCTAAATATGTTATATTAACTCATATATTTTAAAGAACTGTTGTGTAAAATTGTGCTTTTTACAGTACTCAGCATTGAAGTTAAAAAACAACAGTAACTGTAATAATTATATTAATTACCACAATAATCATTATAATAATAATTTTATCTATCTTATTTGATGTTAGTGGGAGATGCTTGTATTAGCTTATTACATAAACTATTCAAAAGGCAAAAAAAAGAATGAAAATAAAATTATAAATAAATTAAGAATATCATATAAACACAGACATATACTTGTATGTGTCTAATTCAAAACTATCAACTCTGTGAGTAATGTGTGTTGGTTTGTTGATGCTACTTTTCTATAAGTAGTATTACAATGCAGTCACAAAATGTACCTCTGTAACATGGGTTTAATAGTTATATAGTCATTTAATCCAGGTTCAGTTGAGGTCTGTTAAAATCTGCCATCTCACTTCCTTCTCACCTAAGATGGCTTTATAGTTACCCCCCTCTTTGTCCCTGCTTAAGTTGTTCTAATATAGCAAAGGAAGTGAGATGGCAAGTGAGTAGAAGGAAGTGAGATGACAGATTTTAACAGACGCCTCAACTGAACCTGGATTAAATGACAATATAACTATTAAACCCATGTTACAGAGGTATATTTTGTGACTGCATTGTGTTTATATTATATTCTTAATTTATTTATGATTTTGTCATTCATTGACAAAGCCATGTCTGACCCAGCTCTGTTACAAATGCTACACCTAAAGAAATCCCAATCCCTCAGCATCACACGCTCCAGAGACCTCAACCTCATTACCACAAATAGCAGAACATGCTGGAGGAACAGGTTCCTCACCCAGAGACTGCCCATGCTCTGAAATAGACTTCCCATACATGTCAAGCAGAGCACCTCGCTGTCCCTCTTCAACAGAAATCTTGATGAGTGGATGAGTAATAGAAAGTTCACCCCAGCGATCACTCCAGTGGCTCTACTTGATAGAGGAACTAATATTGGGTTGCATGATGCCAGGGCACTTCTATGGGATGGGCTTGTAAAGGCTCCAGGGCCATTACCCTAGTACACAACTATGAACCTATAAACCTATGATATACCACTGATAGATTATGAAAAAAAGAGTGGGGCAAAAACTGAACCTTGGGATAACCCTGTAGAGACAGGCATAGAACTGGTGGGGCTGACCCAACAGAACACTCAAGGTGTCTCAGCCAGCTCCATCTTGGCAAGGCATGTTCAACAACAGAATTATTAAAAGTGCCAAAGGCCTTAGATGCATCTAGATATGATGCTGTTACACAGTTGCCTTTATTTAACTAATAATGACGAAAACATCTAAAAGTGAGTGATTCCTCTTCAGTTTTACAAGCAGGGTGAAAGCCATGCTGAGAGTCTGAGAGAGTTATATGTAGCTGCATGATGCAAAACCTAAGAATAGATACATTTCCAATATTTGATACAAAGAGAAAAAAAAGAGTAATAGGCCTAAAATTATTGTATAAGCAAGATGGCCCCAACTTATGTAAAAGGGTGATTATGCTAGTTTTTGGAAAGTAGGAAGAGTTTTATTTTAAGGAAATATTTCTCCAGATTCTCCCCTATGTCACTAGCTGGATTGCAAACAGGCTCAAGGACAGAACCCACATGGTTAGAATTGCTGGAGCCATGTCAGACTCCAAACCAGTTACAAGTGGTGTCCCACAAGGCTCAGTCCTGGGACCTCTCTTGTTCGGTATATATTTCTCGGAGGTACAGGCCAACACGGAAGGACCGTGGCTGACCAAGTTCGCAGATAACTGCAAACTGAGCGCCATAATCGACTCTTCAGCCGACACAAGCATCCTCCAAAAGGGCCTCATAGAAACAGACAACTGGTGCCAGAGCCATGGCCTCAAGCTAAATGCCAAAAAGTGTATAGTCATCCCCTTTGGCAAAAACAAAGTGCCCACAAATTACCACATAGGTGGTAATCCATTAAGTACAGAAGAAGAAATTAGGGACCTGGGGACCCAAGTTGATAGCAATCTCTCATTTGACAACCACGTGGCCAAAGTGGTTAGAAAAACATTTTATATAGCCCACCTAATCATGAAGGGATTCACATCTAGATCAGGGGAGGTCATCGTGCCTCTTTACTCATCCCTCATCAGGCCCATAATTGAGTACAATGCCCTTTTGGGATGTACCTTACCAGACACCTGCAGCAACTGGAAAGACCCCAAAAGTACCTCACCAAGAGGATCAAAGGGCTCAAACAGATGCCATATGCTGCCCGGTTAAAGAAACTCCAGCTCTACTCAGTGGCATACCGCCTGTTCAGAGGCGATCTGTGCCTGACGTATAAAGCCATGTCCAACCACGAATTAATGAACATGCTGCACCTCAGAAAATCCAAATCCCATCGAGCTACGCTCGAGAGACTTGAACCTCAGCACTGAAATAAATAGGACATGCTGGAGGGACAGATTCATAACCCAGAGGCTCCCTTCACTCTGGAATAAAATCCCAGTCCAGGTTAGGCAGAGTCCCTCATTGACTCTCTTCAAGAGGAATCTTGATGAGTGGATGGGAGATCGTAGGTTTACCCCGGGTATCACTTCTGTGTCACTGTTAGACAGAGGCACAATATACTAACCTCGAAAAAGGGCATAGCAAAATAAATTTAAAATGGGTGGCGAAAGCCAAACACATTCTGGCTAGGCTTATAAATGCCCTAGGGCAGATAGCCTAGTATGAACCTATGAACCTATATAAGCAGGCTAAGCTGTAGACTCACCAGCACATTTTAAATAGTGATGGGAAATATGTCAACAGCATGAGTTTAAGGCTTTAGGTTTTTAAGCAGGTTGTAGATGTAGCTGGTTGAAATAGGTAAAAATCACAGAGGAGATTCTATGTTTGATATTAGAGTTGCTAGTTCCTAATTTCATGGGGAGGAAAAGAAGGCTGAAGCAGTATAATGGATAGAAAATGCAGAAGTTTTTAGCTACCTCTTGAAGAGTAGAGCTGGGGTAGGTGTTTGTTGATCTATTTCACTGCATTAAACAGGCTGCTAAAACCATTCCAAAATTACCTAAAGCCATAGGAAAACCTAGACTGGGATTCATAAGCATTGTCACATCACACTAAGCAAATTTCTGTGACTGGCAGCCATGCACAGGATGTGTGCAATTTAAAAACACACATTCCACTAGTGTAAACTATGGAGTAACCTTGCGGGGTGTGGTATATTATAACAGTCATATAATGAAATATTAAAGCTGTGAGAAGTATAAGAAATGTCTTGGGTTGCCACCAAATTAGCCAATATGTGTTTTCAAAATACTCAGATAGCAGCCACAAGCCACATCAGTGTTTCATCACCACTAGAGATGCCGAGTCCAAGTCATCTAACCACTCTTAACATATCATGCACTTCATGACACCAACACTGTGAATCACTACTGAGTTTACAGGGATGCCATGCAGAGCATAGTGGACGTGTGTCGGCATAATCTGCAGTTCCAGGATACATAGGAATGTGTGGTTTTACTGGGGACACAGTGAGGGTATCTCAGGCATCTGCCTTTAGAATGCTTGATCAGTTCCTCAGTGCTATGCTGCAATATGTGGGTGAACATATGTGGTTTCCACATACCACAGGGGAGAGAACCAACATCATGTGGGACTATTATGATATAGCCAATTTCTACAAGGTTCTGGGAGCCATAGATTAAACCCATATTGAAATAAAGCCCCCACCTAAGGAACTGGGATGGAGATATCTGAGCCACAAGGTGGTCTGTAATGCACAGGGTATGAAACACGGTGTTTGTGTGCAGGCCATATAAGGAGTTTCCATGACTCCCGCATACTACACACCAGTGACCTGTATCAATGTTTTTTTTTCTCCTAGGAACAATATAATCATAATGCTGGATATTCTCTTGAACCCGGCTGATGACATTCTGTTAAATATCCTGAAAATGAAACAGAGCAGGGGTGCAATGATGCACATTCACATACCAGGGATATAACTGAATGTGTTTTTGGGTGGTTGAAGGCACACCTTTGCTGCCTGAATTCGTTAGGTGTCACCCTGCAATGTGATACTGGCACTTTTGCAAAAATATTTAATTCAAATGCAGTCTTACACAATATTATAAACAGATACAGCAAAGTGCCCACTTTCAGGAGGATAATGCAGAATACCAGGCATTGGAAGTGGAATCAGGTGAGGAGTTTTTCGAGGAGCCAGCTGCAGGGAATGACTATTCTGGACTGAGGCTATCTCATTATGCTGTGGCACTTGCAAAGACACATCAGATTGCACATAGCTTCTGACCCTTGAAAAGTTTACTAAAGGAAATACACTCCAGTAAAAATGATGCATGCTACTCAAAAACTAGACCATGCTTACCAATGCATAGGGTGGCCACACTACAGTGGATATAAAAGTGTACATACCCCTGTTAAAATGCCAGGTTTTTGTGATATACAAAAATGAGATCACAATAAATCATTTCAAAACTCTTCCCACCTTTAATGTGACCTATAACCTGTACAATTCATTTGAAAAACAAACAAATCTGTTAGGGGAACAAATATGAAAAATAAAAAGCATACAATAAGCTGGATGCATAAGTGTGCACAGCCTTAAACTAATACTTTGTTGAAACACCTTTTGATTTAATTACAGCATTCAGTCTTCTTGGGTACAAATTGACCATCAATTAAAGAGACTTTGATTAACACCAAATAATGGTCAGCTGTCCTAGTAGGATTTTCCTGACATTTACTCAATTACCTGTGCCAGCAAAAGCCATGGTTCGCAGAGAGCTTACAAAGCATCAAAGGAATCGCATTGTTGAAAGGTATCAGCCAGGAGAAGGGTACAAAAACATTTCCACAGCATTGCATATACCATGGAACACAGTGAAGACAGTCATCAAAAAGTGGAGAAAATATGGGACAACAGTGATGTTGCAAAGAACTGGACGTCCCTCCAAATTTGATGACAAGACAAGACAAAAACTGGTCAGGGAGGCTGCTAGGAGACCTACAGCAACACTGAAGGAGTTGCAGGAATCTCTGGCAAGTACTGGTTGTATATTACGTGTGATAACAATCTCCTGTATTCTCCATATGTCTGGCCTATGGAGTAGGGTTAGAAGATGGAAAACTTTTCTCACACAGAACAACATCCAGGCCTAGCTAAAATTTGGAAAACGATACATCAAGTCTCCCAAAATCATGTGGGAAAATGTGTTATGGTCTAATGAGACCAAAGTTGAACTTTTTGGACACAATTCCAAAAGGTACATTTGGCGCAAAAACAACACTTCGTATCACCAAAAGAACACCATTCCCACGGTAAAGCATGGTGGTGGCAGTGGCAGTGTCCTGCTTTGGGGTTGCTGTTCATAAGCTGGAACTGGGGCTTTAGTCAAGGTAGAGGGAATTATGAACAGTTCAAAAACGAGTCACTTTTGGCTCAAAACCTTCAGGTGTCTGCTAGAAAGCTAAAAATGAAGAGGAATTTCACCTTTCAACATGACCATGACCCAAAGGATACATCCAAATCAACAAAAGAATGGCTTCACCAGAAGACAGTCAAAGTTTTGGAATGGCCCAGCCAGAGCCTGGACCTAAGTCCAATAGAAAATCTGTGGTGTGACCTGAAGAGGGCTGTGCACAACAGATGCTCATGCAATTTGACAGAGTTGGAGGGCTTTTGCAAGGAAGACCAGGCAAATATTGCCAAGTCAAGATGTGCCATGCTGATAGACTCCTTCTCAAGAAGACTGGATGCTGTAATTAAATCAAAAGGTGTTTCAACAAAGTATTAGTTTAAGGGTGTGTACACTTATGCAACCAGCCTATTATATGTATTTCATTTTCTATATTTTACCCCTAACAGATTTGTTTTTCAATTGGATTCCACAGGTTAAAGGTCACATTAAAGGTGGGAAAAGTTATGAAATGATTTATTGTGGTCTCATTTTATATATCAGAAAAACCTGGCATGTTAACAGGGTTGTGTACACTTATTATATCCACTGTATATGTCAGACATAGGCAACCCAAGTAACAAGGTACAAAGGGCAGGACACAGTTATCATCATCTGTGCAAGTTGGGGCAGGAGCAAGTGTGGATGCCTTTCACAGGGACATATATGAGTGCGGACAAGGTGTAGAAGAAACAGTGCAGGTTTGTGTACAGACTGAGATAAAGGGGGAGGGGGCATCACAGAAAAGATGCCTCAAAAGACCAGCATGAGTGTGTGTGTGTGTGTGTGTGTGTGTGTGTGTGTGTGTGTGTGTGTGTGTGTGTGTGTGTGTGTGTGTGTGTGTGTTGGGACACAGCATGAGTAGTAGATGCAGCACTGTGTGTCGATCTTGTGGATGGGTCCAGAGCATGTATAGTAGTAGGCTGAACATCCCTTGCATGCACATGACCACAGGTCAGGCCTCTAACAGGAGTTGCACTGGTTGTACCAGTCCCCTGGCTAGATGTTGGATTGCTGCATGACATCTGCCACCAGACGTTTCACTGCCATGACCTGCATAACCCCAGGAATGACCTTTCCTGGGTATAGACACACTCACCACTGAAGAAGCAATGGACATGGTAGCACTCTGTGAGCATGGTCTACCTCTTCCATGGAAATGATGATAACCACCCGCAGATGTGCAGGTGCAACACGATTGTGGACAGCACCTCACTCTTGGTAGGTGAACTCGAGAGGACAGGAGACATTCCATTAAGTTATACAGTCCATCACACATGCACCAAATGACCTCATGCAGGTCCTCATGCACACCCTACATCAGTCTGATCTACTCTGCAGTGGCTCTGGTGGTACTACCTCATGACTCCAAGATGGCCTTGTACATACAGTATGTTGAGACTTGGCCACCAACACATCAACTTCAGGGAGGGAGCAGTAACAATGTCTCCATCAAGACCAAGTATTCATCTCCCCTTGGGTTTTTCCTTGACCAGTGCAACTACCAGCAGATCAAGATATGTGTGTAGTCTGGGGTATTGCATATTCCAGAGTGATGGTTCCCACAGAAACTTGTCCTCCTTGAGTGGTGTGTTTTCCTTGGTGTCCATAGGTATACAGGTTGTAGCAAGGGAATATGTAGGGAATCCAGTGGTTACATTATGTGCCCAATGCAAACACTATACCATTGACTGTGCCAGTTCATGGCTACCGTCATCCTCAGAAGCTGATTTCAGAAGGCTGCAGTTCCACAGTGGTGGTGGTGGATAAAGAATCATCTGTGAACATAGAAAAGTACAACATACTGAGTAACTAAAGCCCATTCTCAGATGGGCTGTACTAAATGACATGTTGCAGTACTATTTCATCCATAACACACTGGTAACAACAATATCTTGGAAAGAGGGTTGTGCTAGTACAATCCCTTAAGTACCTACATAACCCAAACAGAGAACATTAACAAATAGACCAAAGAAAAGTGGCTGTGGAGGAAACACATGTGCTGCTTAAGAGAAGTATCAGAACATTTCTGGATTAATTTCTGTAAATAATCTTGGGGCCAGCTGAACCTCTATGCCCGATATCCAGTACCATACTATGGGACCTGTTGGAGATATCAGTGCCCCTGAGGAACATCAGAAACTTCTCCATCTTAGTACGTGGTGGGTTAATCAATGTCCCTACTCCTGTCGACCTACCTTCCTGTGCCAGAAGAGTAGCCTGTTGTTGTATGGCATGTCTAATATCACTTCCCCTGCATCAGGCCATGTTATATGAGCAGTTCTGGCCACCAGTTATATTTATATCCACGACCATGGTTTTGCAGGCATGGTCACAGTAGGCTGAATCAGCTGCATCCAGGCCAAACAGCCATTGGCAATGAAGTCAAAAGCCCTGGATAAGTACTTCATTCTCAGCAGATACTTTAATATGCTTGCTTTTTGATGTATGTTTAGATAACAATCTGTGAGTATGAAATGGTTAACATCATGATTGGTGGTGTATAACAAATCCCCTTTAAAGAACTACCCCAAGCACATACACACTGCTGATTGTGCATCATAAATTGTCATATGCATAAACAAGCTATCAAGAGTATTACATACCAGTAACGAATAAGTCTTCACCCAGTAGAGTATTTGTACTACTGGTACTATTCTGGATACCATGAATGTGAAATGGCTAAATGATAATCAGTCTAGTAAATGTGGTGGACTTTAACAGAGTAAAAAAGTAACTTTAACACTCCCGTAGTACAACCTTGCTCTGATTGATTTGCACAGGTGATCTGAGAAAGTGCAGATGGGTGTGTTTCCCTTTAAACATCACAATCCCTTAGCACAGCAGTTGCACACTTTAATTAAAAATCTAAGTTCAGTGTTGTTATATTCTTCAAAGTCTTCATTCAGCTGTAAATGTGGCATACAACCTGAGTATGAAAGCCCAGTTGTTAGGTATGGTAAGATGTATTACTTCAGATTTACCTAGTCAAAGGTTCAGCAGGTGATGTAGTTTAACAGTTGCCTGACATCAGTGTCAAAATGCTGCTTCATGGCATCTTTCTTAGCATGATGATGAACTGAGCTTCTCCTCATTTGCTGATTTAGATGTCTCGGTGTGAGTATTATGCAAATGAGTGCTTAATGCAGGAAGTTTTCTGAATCACTATCTTTGTGCTTTCATTACAGTAGTTAAACACAACACTCACTTGGACAAAGTGTTGTGCACAGTCCTGAGCATCTGAGATAACTGCAATTCCAGACAGCACATACTGAGAGTGGAAACACTGTACTATATAGTTCATTACCAACATATTCCAAAAAGCCATACTAACATATTTCACGCACAAAAAAAACTCTTTTGGTTGTACAGCATAATGCCTTACTTATATTGGCCTCTTCAGATACAGTCTGCACAAATGAGATGTTACCCCACTACATGGCAGTTGGCACATGCAAAAATGAAAATGACTCCCATTTTTGATTCATTTCTCTCTACAAAATATAGAAATGACAGCAATATCTTATGGGGGAGACTTTTGATATTAGAGCTGGTGTCTAGAGGAAACCAAAATATTTCCCTACCTCCTACACCAACAATACAGGCAAAGGCACCTTGAGGAGGATTACCAATGGATTCAATATAAAACAGAGGCCTGGAAAAGCCTAGCACAAGAGGTTACAAGTGCCACTGGCATTCTTTGAAATAGTGATAAATGCCTCCATCATTACAATGACCTCAGAAGGAAAAATTCTGACCTCTTAGGCTGATGGTGAAGGACCAGGTGCCACCTATTCACAGTAAGTAATACATGTTTTTTCTTCCACATTCAAACTGAAACAGTTTGCTAAGCAATTGCCTAATGGGTATCCATTTCTTTCTCCCCAGCTCATGAACAGATTACAAGGAGTGCCTCAAAGATTGCCAGGATGAGTATACTTGTTGCAGGTGCTGTAGCTGTACATATTATCAATCCTGTAAGTTGCTATAGCAGTAGTAAGGAGAGGTATAGGGTTTTCCATGGCATCAACATTAACAACTATACATATTAATACTCTGTTATTGGATACTATGATTAACCAACAGTGTCACTGGCTATAGATAACACTTGGCCATTCAAGCAAGTTTTATGTTGCACAGTGTTACTTGTTTAGAAGGTATCCTATAATGTTAAGGTGTTTCAGATGTTAAGCTACTATTTGACTGTAAGTGAAACAGGTATGTTAGGAAATATTTGTTTCTGTAATATTTCAGGCCATTTGCTGTTGTACTTGTTATTTGGAAAAACAAACTGCCCTTAAAGGGAGTTTTCAGCATAAAAAGAAAGGAGTTAAAGCTTGCTGTGTACAGTATGGTCAGTTATGTTGCGCATTCTGTTGAATGGGAGCCTTGCATGCTTGACTGCATATATGTCAGTGATTGCATGCTTTCATAGAGTTATCAATGTACCTCAACATGTTCTAGTACTATAAATGATAATGGCAGCAGGATGCACAGCACTCATAAAAACATCCAATGAAAATTATAGAGACATATTGACACTTTAATAAAATATTTGCAAGTCGGTAAGCACTTTCACCAAACAAACATTGGCTTCATCAGACTGTAATGATAGTAAAACACACAGACATACATCATTAAATAATAATATGATTAATTAAGGCAATTCAAATCCACCAATAGTACACCCCATGCCAATTCCCATCTTTATATAATAACTGCATACGTCCAAGTGACATCATCACTTATTAAAAGGATAAATCTTATTACATACAAATCTGCACATAAAACTCTAAAAAACAACATAAGATAAAACAAAAGCAGGAGAATGAAGATGGGACTTGGCGTGGGGTATACTATTGGTGGATTTGAACTGTCTTAATTAATCATATGATTATTTAATGATGTATGTCTGTGTGTTTTACTATCATTCGGTCTGATGAAGCCAATGTTTGTTTGGTGAAAGTGCTTACCGACTTGCAAATATTTTATTAAAGTGTCAATACGTCTCTATAATTTTCGTTGGATGTTTTTATGACTGCAGTGCATCCTGCTGCCATTATTGTTTGTAGTATTTTACTTAGAACTTTGTTTTCTGGCAGTTGGTTTACTCGTTGGGTGATTGTGCTTGTATTATGTTCTAGCACTATGCTTGCACATGAGTTCATTTCCCTCTTGGTAGACAGAATGAGTACAGTTTTATTTGGGTTTTGTGTTTATAGTTGTTAACAGTTATACAATTATTTCAGAGCTGCAGTGTTCATGGCATTGGTACACTTTTCACACATAAACTTTAATAAACTGCCTGGACTGATGATGATAACACATGTATAAATAAAAACTTCAATAAACATGTGCAGGTAGCTTGGCAGATAGAGTGGTGAACTTAAGTAGTGAGCATGCTGATGTCTTTGGTATCTAGTCCCAGCTACTTGTTCACTTCATCTGCTATTGCACACAATTTCCAGTGAGTATTTTATTGCTGTTTTTAAGTACAGTGCTCACAGTAATGTGATGTACACATTGGAGTGATCTGCACATTGTATTTTTCTTTCTACAATACTATTAGTGTGTGTTTCATCACAGTTTTTTCTTAGACTGCTGATATAATTCAGCAAGTAAATGTTTTTTCTTAGTTTGCATGTGCTAAAGATTGTGGGTTCAAGTTCCCACCCAGGTTGTACACTGCTTCAAAATTGTTACAGTGTGGTGGGTATTTCATGATTATTGTACATAAGAAATAGTGAGACTCTGGTAATGTTTCACCAGCATTTTCTTGCTGACATCCTTTCCGTTATATAAATTCATTTTTTTTTCATTTTTGTTTTCTCAGTTTATTATAGATTTATATGTATCAGCATTGAGAACAGTATCTCAGCCACTAGCCAGACGTGTTGCTTCACCACCAGTGCCACCATCACCACAGCCATCAATGTCAACAGTTGCCAATATCACCTCCACATTCCCAGCAGTGCCTGCAGCAGCTACTAACACCAGATCTGCTGAGGAAAGTGCTTCTACAACACCTTATAGAAGCAGTGAGAGAAGAGGGGGCACGTATGTCACATGGCAGCAGATAGAGGAAATAGCGTGGGACCTTATTGATAGGTGGCTAGATGCCCAAACACACCACCAGTGATTCATTGAGTCACATCTCTCCCATATGCTGGCTTTATCATCACCCAGTGTGGATGGTGTCTGGAATGGTGAATAAGCTCCCATTTAGTCAAAGCTGTCAGGCAGTGCAGCTGCACACCATATCCTTTTGACCATCCTGATATTTCCCTCTTTTTTGTGTCTATGCCCCTCCTGTTTGTTGATCAATCCTTCCCATCACTATTGTCTTTCTTCTGAGTGTCTAATGCCTCCTTCTCCAATGCCTTCCCCATCCTTGATTGTGTCAGCATCTCCCCCTCAGTCTTTTCTGTTTATTTGTGTGCCAATGCTAGCTACCTCAAACTTCTTACCTTCCACTTCCCTTACTACCTTCCCCAACTTACATTCTCTTTATATATAAAATGGGCACCTGCCCCTATACCAGAAAAGAGAAAAGAAAAATATGTTTCTCTCTTCCCCACTTCAGTCCTGTTCATATCCTTACTATTTATGTGATGCCCATGCCCTGGCCCAGCAATCAAGGAGCCTCAATCCTCACCACCAACACCAGAGAGGGTGCCTCATATATGCGGAAAGGATAAGAAATACACACAGTAAAGTGCAATTTCCCTTAAGAGCACACAGAGATCACAGTTAGTCCAGGGCTGGTCGCTCTCTTGCTCCCCAGGCCCCCAATAAGACTCCCCACTGGCACAGCTTTAGGGTCCAGATTTCAGCCTAGCTGGGCAATCTCCAAAACCCTCTCTGTCCAACCAGTGCTTAGTGTCCCTGACCAAGTAGCTGACACACACACTTTGAGATAAGTTTATACAACCACACAGACACTCTTGGGAAAGGCTGGCACAGATTCTCCAGCTGTGCCCCTTTTACCCAGACTATACGGTAGTACCCTGCCACCACCCAGCTAATAATTATCAGCTACTCAAAGGCCCTTAAAAGCGTGTCCAATTATTACCGTGCAATATTATTATCCAATTGGTAGTATGACTAAACAGTCTCAAGGCTTATTAGAGTGACCTGGTACAGGATCCTTATATATATGCAATGTACTCTAGAGCTTAACTTATCTCTACACAAAACCAGCCACAGTTAAAAGGATTTAAAATACTTAATAATAAATAATTAAAGCCATAAGACAATACTTTCTAGTACACAGTCAGTGCTAGTCAAAAGTTCAAAGATCACACAGAAATACTTAAAATAAATCAGTAGTACAGTTCTGACATCACAGAAAAACACTTAGTCTAATATTTCTAGCTTCTAGCTATCTACAAGAAAACACACTTCTAAAATAACTTACTTACATAGAGCAACAGGCAGTGCTGTGAGTTGGACAGTCAGATAAAAATGCTCAATAATCACTGGTTCTCACTGTTTAAATTGAAACTGCAGTTCTGCTAAAACATTACATCATGTCACACTTTCCTGGTGTTCCCAGGCTGACAGAAACTGCATTTACATTATTTTACACTTAGAGCAATAAAGAACATTCCACGTGTAAATTCTGTTCATTAACTTTAGCCGTAAAACAATAGGCAGGAAAGCCTTCATCTAGCCGGACTGGAGCCGACTTATAAACATCAAAGGCACTCATTAAATAATTTTAATTTCAAAGGACCAACAAAAAATGCTTGACTTAGCTTTCTTTACAGCAGAGGGCAATGTTGCCACATTGTTTTAAGTTCAATATTTCACAGTATTTACAAAGGATAGAATTATGTACGAAATTCTATTTGACTAGGCTGGCAGCCTTAACCCATCTCTACCAGTCTTCACATTTCTCTCGCCCCCTCCCCCGGAGAACTCAAGCTAGTTTTTCAAGTGACCCTTGAGAAATGCCACTTGAGAGGGTTAGGTCTATCTGAGTATACCTACCCCTTTCCCTGTCTTGAGAGCCCATCTGCATTGGCAGTGCTGAACTGACATATCATATGATTGCAACCCCAGGCACTATCTTAGCAACTTGGCATTTTGCTGACTGGCTCTGCTTAACCATGTCAGAGGGTTGTGATCTGTCATAACAGTGAATTGTCTTCCATACAGATAAGTCTGAAGTTTCTGCAATGCCCACACTATGGCTAGAAATTTTTCTACAGCTGCATAGCATTCCTCCCTGGGTTGGAGCCTACGACTGAGATAAACCACTGGGTGCTCTTCCCCCTCTGAAGAAATCTGGCTAAGTACAGCCCCCACCCCATGGTTTGAAGCATCCACCTGCACAACAAATTATTTGCTATAATCTGGACTGGCTAACACAGGGGATCCTCCCAAAGCTTCTTTAAGCTTCTGGAATGCCTGCTCACAAGCAGGGGTCCACACTAACTTATCTGGCCTGTTCTTCCTTGTCAGGTCTGTGAGGGGAGCAGCTATGGTACTATAACTGGGGACAAACTTTCTGTAGTATCCTGCTGTCCCTAAAAATGCCCTCACCTGCTTTTTAGTAACAGGTGCAGTCCATGCTTGAATGCCTTCCACTTTGGCAAGTTCTGGCCTTATCTTACCACTCCCTACTGTATGTCCTAGGTAGGAGACCTCTGCCATACTCACCTGACATTTGCTCGACTTAATGGCCAACCCTGCCCTCTGTAGTCTGCCCAGCACCTCCCTAACATGCTGAAAGTGCTCTGGCCAGTAATGGCTGTAGATGGTAATATCATCTAGGTAAGCAAGGGCAAGCCCTCCTGCTCCTACTAGGATATGATCTACCAGCCTCAGGAAAGTCACTGGGGCATGCTTCATCCCAAAGGGCATCTTTGTGAACTCATACAAGCCAAAAGGAGTCACAAAGGCTGACTTCTCTCTAACACTGGGAGTCAAGGGCACCTGCCAGTAACCCTTGGTAAGATCAATGGTTGTAAGATACTTAGTCCCATCCAGCTGCTCTAGGGCCTCATCTGTCCTAGGCATGGGTTAGGCATCTGACTCTGTGTGACTATTTAATTTCCTGTAGTCCACACAGAACCTGGTACTGCCACCCTTCTTTGGCACCAGCACTACTGGGGAGGGCCAGGGACTGTTGGACTCTTGAATCACCCTTAGTTCCAACATCTCCTGTACCTCCTCCCTCAGAGTCTGTCTGACTCTCTCAGGCACCCTATAAGTGGCCTGCCTAATAGGCCTTTGGGGTCCTGTATCCACCTGGTGCTGCACCAGGTGGGTGCTCCCTGGTTTCTCAGTGAACATGTCCCCAAATTCCTGCAACAATGCTCAGATTTCTCGAACCTGGGTAGGAGATAGCTGCTGGGACATTGCTACCCCATCCACCGAGGTGTCAGCCCGAGCCTCACTGAGGAGATCAGTCCCCAGATCTCCCTCAGACTCCTCCTGCAATCCACTGCAAATGCTCAGCACAAGGGCCTCCCTATCAAGGTAAGGTTTCATCATGTTAACATGGTACAATTTGTGCCCCTGCCATCTGCCTAGCAGTTCCACCATGTAGTTAACATCACTTACCTTTCTTACCACATTGTGGGGTCCCTTCCAAGCTGCTTGCAGTTTGTTGTGTCTGACAGGAATGAGAATCATTACCTGCTGCCCCACAGCATACTCTCTAGCTCGAGCATTCCTGTCATACCACACCTTTTTCTGTTGTTCGGCTTCTGCCAGGTTCTCCTGGGCCAGGCCCATGAGTTCCCTGAGCCTTGTCCTGAGGTTCAAGACAAATGCCACAACAGAATCCTTGTGAGACTCGCACTCACCTTCCCACTCATCTTGAATTAAGTCTAGAGGTCCCCTCACCCTATGCCCATACAGCAACTCAAAGGGTGAAAAACTTGTGGATTCCTGGAGAACTTCTCTGTAAGCAAACAACAGATGGGGAAAATATTTGTCCCACTCCCACTTAAACTGATCTGCATATGCCCATAGCATTGACTTGATTGTAGAGTTTAATCTCCCAACAAGACCATTAGTCTGGGGATGGTAGGGGGTGGTCTCCATGTGCTTCACCCCACAGGACTTCCACAGACAAGCCAGCAGGTCTGACATGAAATTGGCACCTCTGTCAGTCAGTATTTCTTTTGGGAAACCTACCCTGCTGAAAATCTCTAGCAAAGCATTTTCCACCTTGTCTGCCTCAATGGAGGACAAAGCCACTGCCTCAGGGTACTGTATAGCATAATCCACTACCACTAGGATATACTTGTTCCCTGTGGAACTTGGGGTACTCAGAGGACCTACAATATCCATAGCTACCCTCTGAAATGACTCCTCAATCACAGCAAAGGCATCAAAGGAGCTTTCACCTTGTCTACTGCCTTGCCTACCTTTTGGCACTGCTCACAGGTCCTGCAGTACCCTGTTACATCTCTGGAAATTCCAGGCCAATAGAAGTTCTGCATAATATGCCTCTTTGTACATTTTATGCCCATATGACCCGCAAAGGGAATATCGTGGGCTATGGCTAGAAGCGCCAGATGGTAGCCTCTAGGCACTACCAACTGCTGTACTCTCTCACCTTCTAGACCTCCCTCAGGGGTCCACTCTCTGTATAGTAACCCTTTGTCCCAGTATACAGATTCCCCCTTTCCTTGAGAATCAGGTGCCTCCCTAGCTACCTGCCTCAGGCCTTGCAATGTAGGGTCTGAGAGCTGAGCCTGTCTCAACTCTCTCCTTGTAACCCTTCCCAGCTCCCCTTCCACAGGAAGTCTGGCATCCTCTGACAGTGGTGCCTCACTGTCAGCCTCGGTACTATTACTCACCTCTACCTTTGCAGTCACTCTGTCCAAGGGACCATCAGTACCCACAAGCAGCTGTGGCACACCTTCAGTTTCACTGCTACAGAGTAGCTCCCTCCCTGAAGTAAGCACCTCACCAGTCCTGGCTGCAAGTATGCAGTCTGTCGGGGTCTCCTCCAGGCTACCAGACCCACATGCTTGTCTCCTAGCCTGACCGTGTGTAACTGCATAAGCATATGGTACTGCCTCATCCAAATCCTTCCCTATCAGGACATCTGCAGGATGGTAGTTTGGTACCCCTGTTGTCTCAAGACAACCTACTATTGGCATTTTGTCTTTCCCACTTACTGGCTCCCTCAACTTGGGTTCCCTACCTTACCTCCGTGGACACCTGTATGCCACATGGCCCCACTGGTTGCATTCAAAACATTTAACCCTAGCTCCTGGACGTGTACCTGGACTGTTGGCTTCAACTGCTACCAGCAGGTTCTGTTGGGGCAGTCTGTGCTGCCCACCATGGGTTCCTTTAGACCCATGAGTAGTACTGGGGGTCCCCTTCCTGTGCAGTGCTGCCCTGTTTACCAGGTATAGGTCTCCCTTCTTCCCCAACTCATCTGAAGTAGTACATTGTCTATCAGCTAACCAGATCCTCATGACCTCAGGCAAAGTGCTAAGGACTTGTTCCCTCACCAAAAGGTCTGCCAGCCCTTCAAAAGTGGTGACCTGACTTCCACTCACCCACGTATGGAAATAAGTGCTCAATTCAGCAACATATTTACACACACTTTCATCTGCCTTGCGTCTATGCTCATGAAACATTTTCCTATATGTTTCAGGTGTTAGCTTAAACAGTTCTAAAAGACTTATTTTTTACAGCAGTATAATCAAAACATGCAACATCAGACATTTTGGACAGAACAGTAACAGCTTTACCATGGAGTAAGGGGGTCAGGAACTGTACCCAGAGCCCTTGGTCAACTTCATACTGTTTACATGCCCTCTCAAACATATGAATTAAACTATCAAAATTATCCCCCTCTTTAAACTGTGGAAGAAATGTACTGACCTTTTGTGCTTCTGGGGTCCAGTTACTCCCCTCTCCATTACCTCCATGACTCTGGCGAAGAGTCAGCATCTCCTTCTCATGCTGCCTCTGCCTCTCTTGTTCCTCAGCTTGCAGACGTAACAGTTTCTCAGTCTCCTCAGTCTGCAAACGTTGCAGTCTCTCATTTGCTTCTAATTCCACATGCCTGGCCTCCAACTCAAGTCTCTTTAGCTCCAGCTGGATTTTTAAGTCCACTGCAGAAAAGTTGAGCTGTCCATTCTCTGAGGGAACTATATCTCCTGGTTGCAGTTGTACCCAAGGCTGCAATCAGGTCTGCCTTAGTCAGGTTTCCATGCACCAGTCCCCTAGCCTGGCACATCTCCATCAGCTGGCTCCTTGTCAGCTTTCCATACTCCCCTGCTGACATGCTGCCTGCTCACCCTGACTAAATAAGCTAACAAAAGAAATAAAACAATTGTGATCTGAACTCTGAGCACTCACTGCATGGCTGTTTTAGAGTACAAAACACCTTCAAAGCTCACTGTACATAAGCTACAGGATTCACTCTACCCACACCACTACAAGCCAATTAGTATTTGCCAACTAATTAATATGTGATGTGGATATCCCACCGCTGCCAAACACAAATGTGACGCCTGTGCCCTGGCCCAGCAATCAGGGAGCCTCAATCCTCACCAGTAACACCAGAGAGGGTGTCTCATATATGAGGAAAGGATAACAAATACACACAGTAAAGTGCAATTTCCCTTAAGAGGACACCGAGATCATAGTCAGTCTGGGGCTGGTCGCTCCCTTGCTCCCCAGGTCTCCAATAAGACTCCCCACTGGCACAGCTATAGGGTCCAGATCTCAGCCTAGCTGGGCAACCTAAAATCTCCAGCACCCTCTCTGTCCAACCAGTGCTCCGTGTCCCTGCCCAAGTAGCTGACACACACACTTTGAGATAAGTTTATACAACCACACAGACACTCTTGGGGAAGGCTGGCATAGGTTCTTCAGCTGTGCCCTTTTTACCCAGACTATACGGTAGTACCCTGCCACCACCCAGCTAATAATTATCAGCTACTTAAAGGCCCTTAAAAGGGTGTCCAATTATTACCATGCAATATTATTATCCAGTTGGTAGTATGACTAAACAGTCTCAAGGCTTATTAGAGTGACCTGGTACAGGATCCTTATATACATGCAATGTACTCTAGAGCTTAACTTATCTCTACACAAAACCAGCCACAGTTAAAAGGTTTTAAAATATTTAATAATAAATAATTAAAACCGCAAGACAATACTTTCTACTACACAGTCAGTGCTAGTCAAAAGTTCAAAGATCACACAGAAATACTTAAAATAAATCAGTAGTACAGTTCTGACATCACAGCAAAACACTTAGTCTAATATTTCTAGCTATCTACAAGAAAACACACTAAAATGTCTTACTTACATAGAGCAACAGGCAGCGCTCTGAGTTGGATAGTCAGACAAAAATGCTCAATATTCTCTGGTTCTCACTGTTTAAATTGAAACTGCAGTTCTGCTAAAACATTACATCATGTCACACTTTCCTGGTATTCCCAGGCTGACAGAAACTGCATTTACATTCTTTTACACTTAGAGCAACAAAGGGCATTGCACATGTAAATTCTGGTCATTAACTTTAGCCTTAAAACAATAGGCAGGAAGCCTTCATCTAGCTGGACTGGAGCCGACTTATAAACATCAAAGGCACTCATTAAATAATTTTAATTTCAAAGGACCAACAAGAAATGCTTGACTTAGCTTTCTTTACAGCAGAGGGCAATGTTGCCACATTGTTTTAAGTTCAACATTTCACAGTATTTACAAATGATAGAATTATGTATCAAATTCTATTTGACTAGGCTGGCAGCCTTCGCCCATCTCTACCAGTCTTCACAATTTATCTTATGTTTTATCCTCTGCTTGCTTCACCCTTTTCAACACATTCATCTTCCCATTTCCTGTCTTCCCACCCTTTCATTTTGTCAATAAAAATAGATCAGAACACATGCCTCATGGCCCTCGAAGGCCTTTAAATTACTTCTTGCTACTACACTGAGCACAAGATCATGCAGAACTCCATTGAAATGTGAGTGCTACTTACGAGCACAAGTGTTGCTGCTAGTTCCCTGCAACAACAAAGTAGTACTATGCACTCTTCCTGACATCCCTGTTGCGTCTGTGAGCAGGATATTTAATGAGCTTACTGCTTTGTGCTGTCACCAACACACATTCTTTCTTAATGAGCATCAGACCTCATCCCATAAACATGGTAAACAGAAGCAGGCTGGGTGTGACTACACCAGCTGTCTTTCTGAATCCCAGCCCTGGTCTAAAGACAATGAAAATCTTTTTTTTTTTCTTTTTGCAAGAGTACAACAAAGTTTTTATTTTATTATGGAGTTCTTAGAAATGCTGAAATTTTAGTGAAGACCTATCACAGAGCTAAGCTTTCTATTACCTATAACTGGGCTAACAACCCACGGGGCCTTTCTCAGCCAAGTCAATTTTTTCTGAAGGAATAATGATGATCTGTATCCAAATAGGACATTGAGGACCAGGCATTTATAAGCTACCTCTGTCTATAAGGGGCATGGGTGCCAGGCCTGGTGTAAATTTCCTGTTCGCCATCCACTGTCTACGTTGCACTTAAACTAGGTAATAAACAAACTCAGCTTCACATGGATGGGAAGCCTGTTCCATAGGAGGGTCAGTCTTTGGAACACATATCTGTCTCTCCAGCATGTTCAGTTTAAAGTCATAGACAAAAGTTTGGTCCCTAGACCTTGTATTTCTGGTACTGTTGGACTTACAAATATGCAGGAGATTCATAAGTGTGGAGTTTGCAGAAGCCTTGTAAGCCAGGCATAGATCTTCCCTCAGCAATCTATAGGAGACTGAGTACAGGGAAAGGGCTTTAAGGCACTCTGCATAAGACAGGTTTGTTATGCCTTGTATTGTTTTTGTAAGGAACCTCTGAGGTTGCTCTAATTGCTGCATATGACTGGTAAGGTACATAATGAAAGAAGCATTATACTCTATGATTGGTCTGATAAGGGTGGAGCAGAGTGGGTAATGACCTCTTTGGACTTGGATGCCATGCCTTTACTTATAAGTTGTACAACATAAAAGGATTTCCTCACCACTGTGGCCATGTGGTGGTCGAAGGTAATGCTGCTATGTGCATACCCAGATCCCTGGCCACTGGGTGAAATATTTGAAGGAATGTATGTATGTATGTAAGTACGTAGTAGTTTATAAAAGAGGATTAAGACTTGAATTGTTGTTGAAGTCCTAATATTGTAGTCTGAAGCTTGCTGATAGGAAGTCCTCTTTGACAACTTCAATTAATTCCCACTCAGCCTTCTTGCAATAGTAGTGGAGAATAGTATAAAAGTCTCTGAATATGTAGATATGGTTGGGGGGGATAGGTATTTGCTTGGCTTTGGTGACTGCAATGCAGGTGGAGGAGGAATTTCTCATTTTCAAAAGGGTTTTTCAAGTTTTTGTCTTCTCTGGTATGCCACTCATGACAAAACATCAACTTAAGATGAAATGCACCATCAGGGAAGTAAGTAAGGTATTGTGGTAGTCATGTTAATTGTAGAGGTCAAGGAAGCTTGGAAGATAATGCCAATTCTTCTGAACTAAAGGGATCCAATGATATTACAGGAATATGCAGCATCAACTTGGCTTACTGGCAAGGATGACTAAAATCAGCAAAACACACCAACATTACGTTGCATCATACATTCTTGTTTATCTTCCAAGATTAAAAAATATATATTTTAAGGTAGCTTTCTGTTGATGCCCTGCATTAACTTCATAAAACATCTTTTATATTTGACCACTCTCTGCCATACTTGGTCTTTGTGATAGGTAAAATTGCTGTGCAGGACACTACTACTGACTGAGTTTAACAAGAGCAGTCTCCACTGGCTAGCTATATGTACTGGCTGACTGTCGCTTCCAGTATTTTATAATAGCAGATTTTTTTTATTAAATCTCAGAATGCTGTTGGACCATTTACTATAGAAAAGAGATGCATGGTTATTTGATATGAGCTCATGCCCTCCCAGAAACAGTGATTAACACATCTAGTCCAAATGCAAGTAGAGTCAGGCCAAAGGACTCAACTTCCTTCTCGTTTTCCTCCTTTTAATAGCAGCTGTGGCCCCCTTATCACAGAGTTCAGTTACCATTACTGATGAGAGTTGAACCATGAAATTATAAAATCTGTAAATAAACCATCAGAAGCTGGAATAAGCTATTCTCATTTGCCAAAGGTACCACTCTATAAGTGAGAAGCTTCTGTATTTAAGTAGATTTTTTCACTGCCTGGATATGGAGCTTAGATTCACCCTTGCACTGAGTACATTTTAGGCTGCTCCTAATAAATCCACAGCTACATGCAAACTAAGCAAATGTGTATCCTGGAAACTAAGAGCCCTTGCCAGAAGCTAGGATGTTTGAGATGCCATGCCGGACAAACATCAACTTTAGATGCAGTGTCATGTCATCGAAGTACTGGGTTGTCTGTTTTGCATATTCCACAAACCAGGCAAAACAAACTACTACTAACAGGTAAATATTGTCTTAATTGTCTTCTGCAAGGCTTCTCCAGCAATCTCCTGAGCATTAATGACACAAAAGAGATGGTGGTCCTTGAATCAAGTTTAGCAATTCAGTACAATCCCATTCAGTTGTTCACTTGATCCCTGCCACTTAACTGCTTCTCAAGCACATTATTTCTACTTCACAACACCATTATAGCCCTTGTGCAATTTTCCTAGGACTCACTGTTGAATATATCATTAACCTGCCTCCTTAACAGGAAACCACTATGTAACACAAGAAATGCCCTTTCTGGTTAGTACCTTTTAACTATACTTTCCAGTCTGGTGATGTCTGGCCATCCATTCTAGCAGAAGGCCATCATGTAATACCATGTGCAATCAGCAAGAAGCTATTCTCTATGCTCAGCCAAGTAAGATGAACCTACAGGTAGATTATCCATCACTGCATCTACATAAATATTGATGTCTCCTCACTCTCTTGAGTCTTCAGTGAATAAACCCATGTCTCCACTACCAGCAAAGTCTTGCTTAGAACTTGTAAGCCTGAGGTGGAATCTGTAGACTTGGCCTGACCTTGGCTACCTGACAAACTCACCAAATACTGACTTATAAGGAAGATGCAGAGCATTTCACATCCTCAGGTCAGCCCCAAGGTCACTTCCTCTGTCTGCACATATTTCTGCTCTATCCTAAAGAACAAGGAGAATGATTATGTGAGAGGCCTTCACTACATCTCTCTTTTTTTTTTTTTGCAGGAGGATGTCCACCAGTTCCTTTGAAGTGGGTCCTATCATGTTAGCACAGGATCTCACATTTTAGTTAAGTGAATACTTTGTGCTGGACACTTCCCCAAACAAGTAGTTCTTGGAGAGTAGGTCTTTGAGTCACTTATTTTTTTCTGTCAAACACAGAAAAAAAAATCATTCCTCATATGGTTCACCATCTAGAGAAATGTTTGCACTTCAGTAACAAAGACGATCTCCCTCATCTTCTGGACTGCATTGTTCATTTCTGAGTCAGACTTCATCTCCTCATAGGAAAAAATGTGATAAAAATTTTACCTCACTTTTTATTAGTTCACACTCTCCCAACTGCAGTGTCATATTTGTTTTCATGATCCTAATTATCATTGTGTGTAGGACAACATCATGTTCTAAGTAATTTTCTGCTAGATGAGGACATTATCCATAAGGCATACCATACATACAAGTAATTTGAGAAAAATGACTTGCACTTCTGGAAGTATTCTGGATCAAAGCCAATCTTTATTACCAGTTGGCTGGAATAGCAGTTGCCAAATGGAGTGATGAAGGTTGATGTATTTAATAGATTCCTCAGAAATGGGATTTGTCAAAAAACATTCTCATCAAGCTTGTTGAACATCTTTGCTAGTATTCCTACTGAGTTGTTCCCTACATGGGTGCATAGCCGGCCTTAGGCATAGGCCAACTAGGCGGCTGCCTAGGGCGCTACTGTAGCAGGGGCGCTTTTCCAGTATTTATCTGGTGTAGGTAGACCAGGATGGGGGCACCAGGTGGTGTTGTGGGGGGCCCTGTGGAGTCCTTTTGCCTAGGGCACCAGTTGACCTAAGGTGGTGGCTGCATGGGAGAATATATTTCATTCTACAAAGTGCATCATTGAGCCAGGCAAGGTCAACACAGATGCATTCACTACAATTTCTCATGTTTATGATGCCAAAGTTCATCACGGATGAAAGCTTCTCCTAAGCTTTTATTTCAACTTGTCTAAGTGTGGTGGGACAGGAAGGTGCCATACTGAGCTTGCTACACCACTCCTAAGTCAATGTACAGATGTGAGTAGATTTTGAGAACATGACAGTTCATCAAGAAAAGATATATTAACTAATATTTCAACAAACTAAAGCCAGTTAGTACTGTTTTCATTACATATATTAAGCATACTAAATCAGGGGCCACACAGCATTGGAGGTAAGGAAGTATTCCTTTACCCAAAAGGTGGCCAAACTCTAGAGTTAGTACATTGAGTGCTTCAGGGTATGGAATATGCATTGAGTTGCAGTCTTCCTCTACAAACTCTTTTCTGTTGTTTTGTTTATTTTCAAAAATTTTATAATGTTTTTTTTTTTTGATGGTATGGCATTCAGTGATATTGATACCAATGCTTCGGTGTATATCCAAAATGATACTGGGTTCAGGTTCACTGTGGCTGCATATTGAATAAAGCAATATGTCAGTCAGTGAAAAATAAATCATCTTCAAACCTATAGACTGTCTTTATGAGCAGTTCTCTTGTTATCCCTAGGATGGAAAGTAGAACACCTCACCCAAAAAAGCCTTATTGGCATTCATAAGTGTGATTGGGCTGTATCCTTTTTATAATTTTCATACAAATATGATAAGGGGTGACCATCACATCAGCATCTGTGGCAATTTTGAATTTCATTTTCTGCAGCATCCCTCAGGCTGAAAAGCAGACCACAGCTATACTTCTTCACAGTGTGCACCTTTCTAACTGATGTGCAGATGTTACTCTACTCTTCATTCTTTCCCCATGAATGACAAATTATATTTTTAAAAGGGTGTGATGACCCACCACTGGACCAGTAATCAAGGAGCCTCAATCCTCACCACTGGCAACAGTAGGGGATGTACACTGCAAGGGGGAGAAGTACACACACAGTATTTCCAAATGCAACTCTCTGCATAAAGTGCAATTTCCCTTAAGAGCACACAGAGACCACAGTCAGTCCGGAGCTGGACTCTTCCTCTTTCTCCAGATCCCCAGTAAGACTTCCCACTGGCACAGCTACAGACTTGAGATCTCAGCTGAGTGGCCAAGCCAAGACCTCCAGCACCCTCTCTGTCCAACCAGTGCTTCGTGTCCCTGCCCAAGTAGCTGACACACACACACTCTTTGAGGTTTGATTTACACACACATCTGGGAAAGGCTGGCACAGGTTTACTAGCTATGCCCCTTTTGCCCAGACTATAAGGTTGTTATCACTGCCACTAGCCAACTCCTTATCAGTTACTTTAAGGCCCTTAACAAAGGGTGTCCAATCTTACTTTGTAATATTACTATCAATGCAAATGGTAGTTTAACCAAGAGCAAAGCTATTAGGAGTGGTCTTACACAATATCACCAAATACATATCCAAGTACTCTCGAAACTTAAATATCTCTACAAAGATCAGCCATAATGAATTGTTTAAATATGTTTAGTAATAAATAATAAAAAAACAAGAAAATACTCAGTATATATTCACAGTGACATCAGAGGTCAAAACCACAGGAAATATTTAAAACAACATTGCAGGGCAGTCTCAAATAAATAAAGAAAAGACACCCCCAACAACCTAGCCCCTCTTAGAACAAAAAGTACAAAAGCTAATCATGCACCTTGGCTAACCAAAGCTACCAAACTAATATTGCAAGCTAGAGACAAAGCCTGGAAAGAGTGGATAAAAAAAACAAAAATGGAACCAATTGGCAAAACTACAGGGAACTGTGTAATAAAGCTAAAAAAATCAGTGATCACAGACAAAAAATATTACTTTTCACAGCAACTGACCAACCATAAAAACAACCCAAAACTTTCCGGAAAACCATTAAATCACTACTCACTCCCTGCTCCACACAAAATCCTTCCCCTAGCACAGACAAAACACCTACCGAAATAGCTAATATGTTCGATACCCATTTCATTAACAGCATAGCCACATTAATCCTAAGCATGAAGTCTAGTTCCAACAGCAACAACAAATTCCCCTCTAACCCACAAACAACCATTAAGCTTGAAAACATCTCACCTTCTTATAACCAATATCCAGCAATACTCCCTCTCTCTTTGCAACCAAATCCCACTACCTTAATTCATAAGCTACTACTCAAACTAAAACCAGGTTCATCTTCCTCTGACAGTCTTCTACCAGAAAACCTAAAACTCGCTGCAGACACTATCACCTACCCAATCAGCATTCTTATTAATCAATCCATTATGGAATCTTATGCCCCTACTCTCTGGAAAAAATGAATTATAACCCCCTACACAAAGGAGGTAAATCTAACGAGCTTACAAAATATATACCCATCTCTATCCTTTATCCCCTACCCAAATTACTTAAAAGATGTATACACAATCAATTACTAAACCACCTCACCCATAATAATCTCCTCACATCCAAGCAGCATGGCTTCAGACCAACTCACTGTACAACAACAGCCCTTACCTCTTTCACTGAGACAGTAAAAAAAGCCATGGACTCCAACCTAGTCACTTCCGTATTACTGCTAGATCTGCCAAAGGCTTTTGACACAGTTTCACATAACAAATTACTTCAGAAACTATCTGAAATAGGCTGCTCACCAACCTCCATACAATGGTTTAACAGCTATCTATCCAATAGGCAACAATGGGTAAAATGGCAAGGTTGCCTATCTCAATACCAGACCAACACAACAGGAATCCCACAGGAGTCCATCCTAGGACCCCTCCTCTTTAATATTTTCATTAATAACCTACATACTGCCTGGAAACACAGCACACTAATCCAGTATGCTGATGATTCCACCATCATCACCTCCTCCAACAACACCCCTGACCTGCTACAAAAAAAAACGCAGAGAACATTTACCTCTATAGAATCCTGGTTAAACAATGCACAATTACTGCTAAACCCTAACAAAACCAGACATTTACTTTTCTCTCCTAAAATTAACCAATCTGAGTTCAAAGTCTATTCCCATAACAAAACAGAGATGAAAACTTTAACAATTGCAAAATTACTGGGCATCACCATAGACAATAAACTCACATTTGACCAACATATCCTAAATGCCATTAAAAAAACATTTCAAATTAGGAACACTTTATAGGAACAAAAACTTTACGGTGCTCCCATATTTACCAATCTGCATGCTTCTCGCAAAACAAAACTCGAGTTTTGTTTCTACAATTGGGTGCGGTAGGTTGAGCCAGTAGCAAATTTGGCAATCTTGTAGAAACAAGACTCGAGTTTTGCAATGCTCTTAGGGAATTAAACTGGCTGGAATTTCCCCATTATCTTGAATACCTACAGCTATTGTTTGCACAAAAATTAATACACAAACCCAACAACTGTCTGGCTCTAAAATCCATCCTATGTATCTACATTCCCACCAGAAATCTTTGCTCAAATAATAGACAACTGACAGATATACACAAGCCCAACAAAAGAGCAGGAGAATGTCTCTATTCATAAGCCATAGCTAAACTATGGAATAACCTACCAAATACTATCACCAATATAGAGAACTCCAAAATATTTAAACTTAGCCTAAAAAACTCTCACTACAATTCCTGGACCTGCCATTGCTTGAGATGATACTTGTGTTCCACTCTCCTATGCCCTCTGGCCTCTCCCCACTCATCCCCACCCCCCTTTATCATCACTATAAGCTTTCCTTGCTCACCCCTCAAAACTGTTCAGCTTATAGTCTACAAACTAACAAGAAATCTCCCCTCTCTCTTAGTACTACTCAACAAAACTAAACTCAACATCTAGTAACTTACCTCTCCTTTCTATTCCTCTTTTTCTTTACCTCAACTATTACCCACTAAACCTTAAATTGTTAGTATCACTCTATTCTTCATAGCGTTTTGTTACATTATTTTAAATGTCAAATTGCAATGTATATTCTTTGCTTACCAAATGCTGCTACACAACTCTATGAAATTAGGTCTTAATGTTTTTCTAATCTACTGCTACCAAATCTATAACATGAAGTTCTGCAAATTTCTGTTATACTGATTTGATGACATATTTATTGTATTTGTCTTAAAATTACTAGTACATGAAAGCTGTATGATATATTTACTGCTATTGTATGTTACTGTCTTGGAGTTTTTCTCCCCAGGTCTCCGCTGAAAATGGGTTTCTAACCCAGTCACCAAATATCAATCAATAAATAAATAAATAAATCTAAACTATGCTTCACAATATTCCTGACTGAATCTAAGAGAATTATTATAACCTAGTTAACTTACTTAAGAACAAGGCAGATGTGGTGAATGGATCTTCTAGTTGTTGTTGTCAGGTCCAAGACTGAATACAGAATGCTGTGTCTCTCTAAGAGACTTCTTAAATTAATATCTCAAATATTACTGCTGGGATAGCTTGCAGAATGACATCATTTCTTGTCATTGGACTCTATCCCAGGTGAAACCCCCAGTGGTGGAAGCTGATAACATTTAGCATCTACATGTGAAAATACATAGACCTCAGATCTTTGGCAGATGCTGGAAGTCATAAAACAATTGCATTCCTTCACATTTCAAAACTAGTAATTATTTCACCTTAAAGACAATACAGTATTTCCTTTCATCACACAGGGATTGCCATTCTGGCTGACCTAGTAACTGACTGGTGGGAAGGTTGCTTTTGTCAGTTGTCTGAGTTATGTACTACTGCCTATCTGCTTCTTGTATTTTGGCATTCTTGCATTAGTAGAAATGGCCTCAAATATGCTTCATCTTTAATCCCAGAAGCTTGCCACTTAAATTTGTTTGGTTTTATCACCCTTGACTATCTTGACATGTCTACCACTTAACTCTTTATCCAAAGTATGTTTATTTTTAAATCACAATGTCTTTTAATCTGATCACTAACCTGCTGCAGATCACCTCCTCACAGAGTGGATCATAACCACGATTTTCATCTAGTGCCTACAAGACAGTGATAAATGATTTCTTTATTTTGCTGTTCTGCTGCATACTTTGGTTAATTTGCATCCTCTTATAGATCATATTCTTTATTGGAGTGATAAACAAATATTAAATCTTTCAGAGGATCCTAATGGTGTTTTCAACTTCATTAAAATCCTGTCTCCTCAAACTATTATCTACTTCGACTGCCATGAAACACAGCAATGCATTCACCTGACTCAGATTATTTACTAGATAAATATTCTATTTTTTTCAATGCTTTCAGTTTCACAAAACTGAACATTTCTGGCAGCTGTATGTTGAACTTAGTGCCTGATGACATACAACCATTATCCCATTTACAACATTGTCTTTTTTCCTTTACTAATAACTATAGCTTCACAATGAAAAATCTGTTAGCAGTTTTTTTTTTCATTTTCCTCACTTTTCTGATGAAAGCATTTCTTACAGCACACTAAGCCTTCTGAATAAAAAGGATTCATCAACAAGAAGTTGGGAGAGTAGTATACCTGTCGCAGCAAGATAATTTGCAGAAGTAGCATAACTGTGAATGTTGTCAATAATATGAACCTTGTACCTTTTCTAAGGTAAAATGGAAGGTACACATTGTAGGTAACAAAGCAATTCACTTTACCATACAATTTGGACGTTTTAGGGTAAGGGATATAGTTTCAGGATTAGAGTTATAAGGTTAGGGATACAGTTTTAAGGTTAGAGATGTACAGTTAGTGTTAGGTATCAAGTTTTAACATGAGGGTTACAATTGTAGGGTTAGGGATAGATTTTCAGATTTAGGGTTACTAAATTTAAATTGCATTGGTGATCAACTCATTTACATTCAAGAAAATTATTTATTTACTTATTACATTTGTTAACTTAGCTAAGAGTAATAATCACAACACAACCAATTTCAGTCTCAGCTGAAATACAACAAACAGATATACTGCTAAGTAATGTCAGTGCTAGATGAATAACAATCAAACAAACGGAGAAAGAATTACTACAATAATGCAATTAGACCTTTAGAAGCATAAGAGACTGTAAAATTAGATAAAAGTATGAAAACAGAATGTAAATAGAATATTTACAGATTATTTACAATGGCAGACATTGTTTACAGGAAGAGAAGAAAAGACAATGGTAGGATAAGGAGAAGTGGAGGAGCAAGAGAGGAAGGGTGGAGAGGGAAAAGGGAAAATGATGAGTAAAATAGAATAAAATAATAAAAGTCTACAGTGGGATGGAAATAATGAGGAGGATATGAATGCTGCTCAAGAATGGTGAAGTTAGGCTCTCTGTCCAGAGTGAACACACTTTCATTTAGCCTTAATTAGAAGGTATACTTTTAGTTGTGTGGGGAGTGTTGGTCTTGATTTCATTGATATGGATTGGGAGTGATTTCTAACATTTGTTATCAAAAGTAGAGAAGCTATGTTTTGCGCATTTATGTTTTGTTGAAGGGATTTCAAGTGAAGGTCCATTCTGGTCTTGACTTCTGACATTGTATTTTCAAGTTTGCATGCTAAAGGTGTTACGGAGTGTAAATAACTGAAATGCTACTAAGAAACTGTTTCTCTGTGCAACTGGTACCCACTCCACATTTGCTATGCCTTGACAGTGGCCTTTCTGATTTAGGGAGAGAGTGATGAAACTGTTATTAGGGGTAAGTTGTAATCAAGTTGGGACAGTAGAATACTTTTCCTTAAGGCAGTCTTTGCTACATAGGGTAAAAAGTAAGTTTTCTGGATCTGAAAAGAATGTACTTCATCTTGTGTGTGTTTTTCCTAATTGGAGATGAAATGTAAGGGGTGAGTACACCCAGAATCCTAAGTATCTATGTGAGTTGATATATTCAGTGTTACTATTGCTAAAAACTTTGATTAGCATGGAGGTAGAAATTTTGGATGATTTTTTTTTCAGTGCTAAAGAGTGGACATTTAGGTTTTTGAAGAGTCCACTAGTATATTTTTATTGTCATTACCCACTTAATGAGCGAGTGGAAATGAGTTTGCAGCAAAATCTCTTGGGAAGGTAATAGGTTCATAGGTGTTTACTAGGCTAATGACCACAAGGGTTTTTTAAGCCTAGCCATGCATCCCAAATCTCTGACAAGTTCTGACACCCTTGATAAGTGTAAGCATGGGCCTGGGAGAGGAACCCTTTCCAGGTTACCTGTTTGCATTAGAGACATAGGTGCCAAACTAGGGATGAATTTCTGGTTTTCCATCCAATTGTCTAAGTTGCACTTGAATTGGGTTAGGGAGGAACTCTACTACACATGGATGGGGGGCCTGTTCCAAAGATGGGATAGTCTCTGGGATACATACCTATCTCTCCAGCAGGTCCTATTTATATCACAGGAATGGTTTAAGTCTTTAGAATGGGTAATTCTGGTACTGTTTGTTTTGTGGATATGCAGGAGGTCCATCAGAGTGGGGTCTGACAATGCTCTGTATGCCAGGCATAGATCTCCCTTCAAAAGCCTGTGGGAGACAGAATACAGGGATAAGGCCTTGAGGCGGTCAGCATAGGACATTTTACTTATGCCCTGTATTCTTATAGTGAAAAACATCTATGGATTTTCCAATTACTGGATATGCCTGGCTAGGTACATACCAAAGGGGGCATTGTACTCAATGATAGGTCTGATAAATGCCAAATACAGTGGAACAATGACTTCCTTGGACTTAGATGCCATACCTTTATTTATATGTTGCACAACATAGAATGATTTCCTCACCGCTGTAGACAGTTGATGATCAAAGGGTAGATTACTATCTATGTGTGTCCCTATGTCCCTGACTACTGGGTCAGCTCTAAGGGATGTGTTGTCAATATAATAGTTATCAGGGATGGAAGACTTCTCAAAGGATACTATTATGCATTTCTTGGCATTTAGTTTTAGTCCATGGCTCTGACACCAGTTGCTTGTCTGTGTCAGCCCCTCCTGGAGAACATTTGTGTCAGTATGAGATTCAATAACAGCTCCTAATTTGCAATCATCTGCAAATTTAGTCAGCCAGAGACCACTGACACTGGCCCTGACTTCTGAGAAGTAAATGCCAAAAATGAGTGGTCCAAGGACTGATCCCCGAGGGACTCCACTTGTAAATGGCCTCTTTGCAGAGGTGGATTCCCCAATTCTAACTTCCTGGGTCTTGTCTGTGAAGCAGTTGGCTATCAACCAGGTGACATACAGGTTTGTACCTAACCTCTTGAGTCTGTTAACAATGCCCGATTGGGGTATTGCGTCAAATGCCTTGGCCAGGTCAAGGTAGGCAGTGTGAACAAATTTGCCCTCATCCATTGCTTTGGTGACCTTCTCAAAGAAGTCCACCAGGTTGAGTAGGCATGATCTGCCCTTGACAAAACCAAACTGGGTTGGGTCCAGTGTCAGGAGGTTTACTATATCTCTATTGATCATCTCCATGATAATTTTTTCCATGGCTTTACATATAAGACTAGTGAGACGTATGGGTCTGTAGTTTCCAGGGCCAGTAGATGGCCCACCTTTGTGCAGAGGGATGACTTTTGCCTTTCTCCATTCATGAGGCACGAAGCCTGTTTGGAGGGTACAGTTAAATAGCAATTCCAGAGGCCCTGATAGGTCATGTTTCATGCTATTTAGAAGGCATCCTGGGATACTGTCTGGGCCCATTGATGCAGTGTTTTTGGTCTTAAAGAGAGCATTAAGGACCTGTTCTCTAGTGATAGTAGGGGGAGTTATATTTGATGATATTTCCTGAGGGAAGGTTGAGGGGGGGAGAGAGGAGTAAAGCTGGAGCTGAATTTTTACAACACTCCAAAGGAATCAGACACAATGTCTGGATCACTAAAACAAATTTAATTAATCAGATTAAGCGCTTTTCATCCACACCAGTTGTTGAACTTCATCAGATGCAAAAACACGAACTTAACATATTTAAATATCCCTCTACATGAGTCACATGACCTTAAGCAAACTAAATTTAAAGTGCTGTTACCTAAAGTTGGTGATATCAACTAAAATAAATCACAGTATATTTAATATAAATATATACCATAACTACAACAGCAGAAACATTCAACATATTATCAAGATATTGTTAAAGAAAAATCATTCATTTAAAATAATTTGTTAAAAATTAACTATGAATTATAAAAAGAGCTAAAGAAACTGTTAAAAAAGGCTGAAAAAAGAGACAAAAAATGCTGGAACTGTAAACTCTTTTATGTCGATATATGTGCAGAAGCATCTATCTCATTATATTTTTCAGTTTTAGTAAGCACATTATGGAACACATATCATTAAGTCCCGGGTGGTTATAGGCATTAGGGCGAACTTGCCACACCAATTCCAGTCTCTCTAGATCCAATGTGATAGGGTCTCCCCTAGGGTTCTGTGATATCTGGTCTATCATACAAAATTTAAAACTGTGCCCCGCATACAATAAAATATGTTTTGCCAAGGCATTATCCAATTTTTGTTTATTAATACTATAGAGATGTTCATATACTCTACCCCTGAGTCTGCGCTCAGTTTTACCAATATAGAATGATGCACATAACTGGCACTTAGCTAAGTATACTACCATCCTAGAGTTACAAGTGCACTTTGTTCTACAAGTTATCTTACTATTATTAACTGTATTAAGGCCCAAGAATTTTTGTCAGCCAGGATATCTTCTAGCTCAGTATAGGTGGCTCCATTTACAATGAGCTCTGCACACAATTGTGTATTGCTTTTGAGGTTGTGGACATAGCTAAAGAATGCTTTGTGGTTGTCCTTGGCCTGGGAGGCCAAACTTATCTCAAATGTGGCTTTGGCAAACTTTATTTGTCCTCTGAGTTGTTTGTTTAGTTTGATGAGAGTGTTTTTATCCTGCTGGCTGTTGCACCTTCTAATTTTTGCCATGATTTTCTTCCTCCTGTTATACATCTGATTGATTTTGTGATTCCACTGGGGTGGCTTGTTTTTTGAGTTAGTTCTGTACTTCTTCCTAGTGGGTACAGCTGCCACTACGCAGCTATTAACATGCATGTACAAGGTTTCTGTGAACAGTTTTGCATACGCAGAAGTGTTCTTAGGGTTTATAGGGGCTTGAAATTTTGCTAGGTTCTCACTTAATAGCTGGAGGTTAGCCTTAGAATAGTTCCTGAATATTCCCAGTTTAGCTGGGGGTCCAGGTTTTATTTTTACTTCAAAGGAGACCATTTTGTGGTCTGACCTTACCAGGGAAGGCATTACAGTAGAGGGTGTGCAGCACTCTCCCATATTAGTGAGGACCAGATCCAGTATGGTTGCATCCCTGGGTGGTGTATTGACTATCTGGTCCAGGGAGTTTATGTTTACAAACCCAGGAATCTCTGTGCATGTACATTTGATGTCGTATAGGATTCCCAGTTAACAGTATGGTAATTAATGTCACCCATGAATATGGTATTGGATTGGATGGTTAGTGTTTCTAATAAGTTTAAATACATGGTATGCATTTCCTGGGTCATAGAGGGGGACCTATAGCTTGCAAGGAAGTGGTATTACATTTTACCTATGGTGATTTGAACATGGAGAAGCTCAAGCACATTGTCCTGTTTGACCAGCCTTGAAGTATATTTATTTTTTATGTAAATAGAGACACCTCCACCTTTAGTCACTGCCTGTAAAGTGGCTGGTCTAAATGTGTGGAAGGCATTGCACTGCTGCTGTGCTGTCCACAGCTTTAAACCATATCTCAGAGACCACACAGACATCAGCATTCTGTAGGGTAAAGAGAGCTTCAAGGGAGTAGAGTTTTTTGTTTAGGCTCCTAGCATTGAGCAGTAATACCTTTAGATTTTCTTGGTTTTGATTTGCTATGTAGGAAGTACTTTCAGTTTGGCATTGCCTAAAAAAGGGACTATGGGGAAAGAATGTTTTAGCTAATATTCAAAAGCCTACAGGGGAGAGGTGCAGACCATCTCTTGCAAAGCAGTGTGGTCTGTTGACCATCTCCTTTCATGCTGACAAATATTGTACCCCCTTAGAATGACAACAGAAACTAAGCCAATTATTAAAGTCAGTCATATTTTGTTCATATTGTGGCATCATCCTTGGAGAAGGTAAAATGCTGCTCAATTCTAGGTTCATACCAGCCTGAGACACATATTCTGAGAGCTTTATAATGTCTCTTTTCATATAGTTTAGGTACTTAATTAGTAGTTTTTAAAAGCATTCAGAATATTACTTTAGAATATATATATATGTATATGTGTTAACATTGAATGAATATGTTTGTATTTAAACAGTATGAATTTTTTTACAAAAATGCCATTTCCTTTTTAAGAATTTTTGGTGGGAAATTAGGCTATTAATTGAGTGATTATTGAATAATTGGCAATGTATAAAATGAGTGAGTTGTAAAGAGAGTTTGTATTCTGAAGAAGTTCGGAAGGACGAAACCTGGGTCAATAAAGCAGTGTTCGTACTGGAGTTTGTATTGTGGCTTTTTCGAGTTGGTTGGTACCTTACAGTCTTGGTTTTTGAGTCTGCTTCATCTCCTTATTGGCACCGGCTTCACCTTGCTTTCTACATCAAGTCTAGGGAGGTATGTCTCAGGTCATTTACTCCCACATGGACTATGACCGAGTCATATTGGTAATTGTGGTCCAATGACCTGAGTGCATGCGTAATGTGGCAAATCCTAGCCCCTGATAAGCAACTGACCGTAACTTTCTCCTTGCTCAGCCTGGTGAGAGGCACATCCATGTGTCTCATGATGGAGTCTCCAATAACTAGAATGTTGGATTGTGTGGTGACTTGTGTTATGGGCTTAGAGGTAGAGGCTCCATGAGATGTAGATGTTGATGTGGGTGTTGTTTAGAAAGAGTGCGTTTGAGGCTGCTGTGGGGATTTCTTATGTGTAATTTGTCTAGGAGGTCTTTGTGGTTTAGGAAGGTTATATGTAAGTGCCTCAGTATATGCAAAATCATACACTATAGCACAGAGAGTACAGTGTATAGTTACCTCAGCACTGAATTAAATAGGACATGCTGGAGGGACAGATTCATAACCAAGAGGCTCCCTTCACTCTGGAATAAAATCCCAGTCCAGGTTAGGCAGAGTCCCTCATTGACTCTCTTCAAGAGGAATCTTAATGAGTGGATGGGGGATCGTAGGTTTACCCTGGGTATCACTTCTGTGTCACTGTTAGACAGAGGCACAGTATACTAACCTCGAAAAAGGGCATAGCAAAATTAATTTAAAATGGGTGGCGAAAGCCAAACACACTCTGGCTAGGCTTATAAATGCCCTAGGGCAGATAGCCTAGTATAGGTTCATAGGTTCATACTAGGCTATCTGCCCTAGGGCATTTATAAGCCTAGCCAGAATGTGTTTGGCTTTTGCCACTCATTTTAAATTTATTTTGCTATGCCCTTTTTATGAACCTATGAACAACATATTAGAAAAACATTAAGTTAGATGTGTAAATACACCTCTCACATACCCTATCAGTTTGTCTGAGAATTAACTGGTTGTCAGTAAACATGAGGCAATTTCTACATTGCCTCAGGATACCCATATTCACCAAGCTGGTAATGGAGACAGTAGGAAAGTTCATATCCATGGCAACAGACCTGTGTTTATCGTTTAGACTGTTGGAGTGAGAATATAAATCATTGTCAGGCATATCCGGTTTGCAACTATGTGGACAGTGCCTGTCACTGCAAACTGGTTGTCCTGTGTGCAACTAGATATTGGAGAAATTTCAATTGTGCTTTTACAGGAAAAATGTTACTCAAGGTGTCTGAGTCTGTACAGAGCACTGCCAAACACTTGAGGGGAAACTAATACGTAGACCCTGAAAATTTAAGGATGAAGTATTTAGGCAGATATTCTGAAGTCAGAAACAAATCAAGCACTACTTACTGAAAACAATTAATTAGCTTGTCAAGAATGACGAAAAGAGGGGAGTTGCATGAATGGCTACTGCCTGGCTACTACTAATGCTGGTCTCACCACAGCTTCACTCTGGTGGGAAACAATACTCCTTTGCTTCTTCTCTCACCAGAAGTAAAATGCTAGCACCAATCCCAAGAAGAGAAGCAGGCCACAGCCCATTTGGTGATCCACAGTCTTGTCCCAGATGATACAAGGGTCTGTACGCTTGTAGCCATTTATTGGTAGATGCCTTGAATAGCAACCAGACAAATGGTACTTTAGGCACAGACACTCACTCTCCAACCAGAAACAGTCAGGAATCAATGCACTCTGCTCCTACTCTCACCAGGATCAGAATTTAAGTACAGATTCCAAGCTTTCACCTATAAAGCAATTAGGCTTTCTGGTGATCTGCAGTCTCCAGGAAATAATGCCACTGTACTCCCTCTCTCACCAGGAGAAAACAGGAACACTAATCCCAAGATGACTACCAAGAGGCAGAATGTGGGCTCTCCAATAACTGGTGGTCTTGCAATAGATGCTTAAAGGTAAGATGAAAAAAAAAGTTTATCCTAAACACTGCAGTGTGCACTAAGCAGTTAGCTATGAAAGTGGGTAACTTTTAGTTATGTACTCACCATAACTTCAGATGTTTGGGATCCATCTCGCCTACATTCTGAATGATGGGTTCGGAGCCGATCCATGCCAAAGAGCGAAGTCTCTTATTGGCTGAGCTTACTATATCCCAGGATGCACCACCAACAGTCCCCCAGATCTAGTTTGTCCGCATACATGCACACATGCATACCCTGCTTATATAACATCGTCAGATGAAACAAGATAAAAACAGTGGAGCTCAAAACCGTTCTATCTCTTCTGATCTGCAAGGCAAGGGGAATGAGGGTGGGTATCAGGAATGTGAGATGGATCCCAAACATCTGAAGTTATGGTGAGTACATAACTAAAAGATGTTATGTGATCCTATCTACATTCTGAATGATGGGACAGCGTCCTAGCACCTGAATCCTGGGTGGCTCACTGGAAAACACTCCTGAGTACCGTGGAACCAAATGAAGCTCGTCCTTTAGATGCCACATCCAATTTGTAGTGGGAAATGAAAGTGTGGTTGGACCAAGTAGCCGCAGCACAAATTTCGAAATAGCGAGCTTGGAATGAAAAGCTATAGAAGTAGCCATAGCTCTGGTAGAATGAGCTTTGATAGATGATGCAAGTTGCTTATTTGAAGAAGAATAGGCCTGAGTTATGCAATCTCTGATCCATTTTGAGATTGTAGCTTTTGTGATGGTTTGGCCCAATTTATTATCTGAGAAGGACACAAACAACTGGTCTGACTTACGAAGTTGCTGAGTCCTGTCTAAATAGAAGCGTAATTGCCTGTGAACATCCAATTTATGGAGAGTGTATTCTGCTTCATTAGAGAATTTTGGAAAGAAAACTGGTAGTTCTAGAGATTGTTGAAGACAGAAACTAGAGCAGACCTTTGGGACAAAGGATGGATTAGGCCTAAGAGATACTCTATCTTTGTGAAAAATGAGATATGGTGGTTTAATAGACAGGGCTTGAAGCTCTGAGACTCTTCTTGCTGAAGTAATAGCCACTAAGAATGCCGTTTTCCATGACAGATATTTTAATTCGCAAGTAGCAGCCGGTTCAAAGGGGAGATGTTAATGCAGCACTAAATCAAGATCCCACGGGGTGCAGGATGAAATACTGGTGGTCTTAACAGACTCGCACCTTTAATGAATGTTTTGCATAGCCTGCTGCTCATCAAAGGAGGATCCGTGGATTCATGGAATTTAGAGATAGCAGCTAGTTGAACTTTAATAGTTGAGACAGAAGATCCCTGATTAAATAGGGATGTTAAGAATTTCAAAACCTCTGGGACAGGAGCAGTGATAGGGTCTAAGCCCTTGAGTTGAGCCCAGATAGCAAACCTCTTCCACTTACTGAGGTACAATTTGTTAGTGGTGGGTTTATGGGCCGAAGACAAAATGTGAACAACTTCCGGGTCTAGTGTGTGGCTCCTGACTAAGGTCGGAAGTGGAGGAGCCAAGCTGTCAATTTTAGAGATTGAAGGGACTGATGCCAATGTCCCGACTGATGGATTAGCAAATCCGGGATCAGGTCTAAGGTCCACGGATCGTCCACCGCATGCTTTTTCAGGTAAGGAAACCATATCTGACGAGGCCAGTATGGGGCAATCAGAATCATTGAAGACCTTAGCTGAGAAGCTTTTTGAATGACTTTGGGAAGGAGTGGGATTGGAGGAAAAGCATAAATCAACCCTTTTGGCCAGGGTTGAGCTAGAGCATCCATGGCCGGTACTTCCTGATGTGGAATCAAGGAGAAGAACCTTTGGCACTTGGTGTTTTGTGGAGTCCCCATCTCTTGAAAACCTGGGCTGCTACTGTGCGGTTTAGAGACCATTGAGAATTGTCCTGCTTAATTTGTCCGCCAATACATTTGACTTTCCGGGATGTGGGTCGCTACCAAGAAGCGGTTGGTAGCTACAGCCCATTCCCACACTCTCATGGCCTCTCTGCAAAGGGGATACGATCTGGTCCCTCCTTGTTTGTTCAGATACCAAACCACCGACATGTTGTCTGTGTGGATGGCGATGATACCCTGAGGAAGGAACTTGTGTAAGGCCTGTAGGGATAGAAGTACAGCCCTCATCTCCAACACGTTGATGTGGAGAAGGAAGCCAGGAGCCCTGAACTAGCCTGCCCAGACAATGCCCCCACCCTATCTGGGAGGCATCTGTCGTCAGGGTAACCGCTGGAGGGAGAACAAAGGTTTGCCCTGATCTAAGTTGGATGTGTGAAGCCACCAGCGCAGGTCCCTTTGCATATTTCCGTAATCATGATGTGATGATTGAGGGGGAGATCTTGAAAGGACCATTGAGTTGATAAGAGCCACTGAAGAATCCTCATGTGTAACCTTGCTAGAGGAACTAAAAGTACCGTGGCAGACATTGAGCCTAGAACCTGTAGGACCATCCTGGCTGGGGCTTTGGATCTCGAGATCAGAGCTTGAACTTGGCCCTGTAAGGTTGGATCCTGTCGGCGGAAGAAAGACACGCATCAATCTTGAGTCTATCTCTGCTCCTATAAACTTTATGCTGAGAGGGCAGCAAGACAGACTTTGACCAATTGAATGTAATCCCCAGGGAAACACCCAGGAGACGGTGGCTTTGAGGTTGTCCATAAGTAGATGCCTGGTGGTGGCAGTCAGGAGCCAGTCGTCGAGATAGGGAAACACTTGGAATCCAAGGCTCCTCAGGTGAGCCGTCACTACTGCCAAACACTTGGTGAACACCCTGGGGGCTGTGGTGAGACCAAAGGGCAGAGCACAAAATTGGTAATGACTGGCTCCCAGGCTGAAGCAGATACCTCCTGGACGCCTGATGTATCGGTATGTGATAATAGGCGTCCTTGAGGTCTATGGAGCACATCCAAACATCCTTCTCCAACAACGGGAGAATGGATTGCAACGTGACCATTGAATTTGGATTTGGATAGGTTCAGTCTGCTGAGATCCAATATTGGTCTCAGGTCCCCTGTCTTTTGGCACTAAAAGAACCTGGAGTAATTTCCTGATCCGATTTGGTCTGTGGGGACCGGTTGGATGACTCCTTTTGTAGCAGCTTTGAAGCTTCTGCGGCTGCTATTTCCCTTTGACTGGGTGGTGGGTCCGGGATTCTCTTGGATGGAGGGGGTGAGTATTTGAATGGGATGGTGTAACCTCCGGCAATTATCCGAAGCACCCATCTGTCCTGAGTGATTGACTCCCAGGCTTTTAGGTGCTTGGCAACGACACCCGACTGGCTCGAGCAGCACAGCCGGGCAATCCCTCATGTCGTGTGGGAGGCTGAAGAGCCACGAAAGGACTCGCGGTCTCCAGAATTGCGGGCCCTCTGCCGCCTCTGGGGCCGGCGTCCCTGAAAAATTTCCCGCCCTCTGCCTCTGGACGGGAATCTTCCTGCTGTTGGGAGAAAAACTTGCGAGATTTCCGAACCACATTTTCCCGCCTCCTTTGGCCTTGGGGTGAGTGGAATAACGGGCCCCTACGGCAGATAACGTTTTCCCTCTTGCTCACAGCGGGTAAGGGTGTCTTTCACCTTGGGTCCAAACAATGAGGACCCATCAAAAAGGAAGACTTGAAGGCCTCCGCAAACTGACACAAGCGGAGCCAGGCCTGTCTACGCCTGTGCCTGCATAGGATATGAGCCTCATGGACGAGTTAGCAATTGGCGTCAGGATAGCCAACTGAGAGCTAACGGACTGGGTTAGCTGCTCAGGTAGGTTACCGAGAGAGTCTGACAACTCCTTGACCAGATCCCTCTGAAGCCTAGTAAAATGTGCCAAATAATTCAGAGACCTTAAGGTAAAGGCCGCTGAAGTCAGGGTGGCGCTTCCGTACCTATCCATACTCCTAGACTCCTTATTAGGAGGATGGATAGCCTCTGCCACGTCCTGCTGTGTAGCAGATGCCACCACCATGGCATCTACAGCCGAACTCCTTCTCGGGAGCAGATAAGAATTTGTTGAAGGGACTGGTTCCACAGTATCCCAAACTAAATCCAGAAGCTGAGACACCCAGGAGGCGGAGGGCTGAGCCCCAAAGGCCTTGAGGAGCACTGATTCGTCCGCAGAGGGGTTTGGACATCCAGCCTCGTTGTTTGAGGATCTCTAAGATGTCTGCAAAGGAGACATCATCAGAGGACGACTTAGGGGACCCCTCTGCATCATCCATATCCGTGTCCGATGTGATAGACTGGGAGTCCACGTGCTTCCTCTTGCACGATCTCTTCCTTGGGGTTCCTCTGGAGATGACTAAACCCTCAGGAAGAGGGAACCCCAATGGGGGTAACCTCAGGCCTCGGGCTCCGCTGGCCACAGACAGGGGAACTACCAAAGACCCAGTCTCCACGCCCAGGGAAGGTGCTGGTAAAACCGGAGAGATGGAAGAGGATTTGGCCAAGGCACTCCTCATGGCTCTGAAAGCCGGACCTCCGAATCCTGGGAGCGCCCAGTCTCGGGGCCATGATAGTAGACGGAAGTCCCAGAGCTTACCGAGAGGAGGCTCGGGTCCCGAAACATCACCCTCGGGTCCAGCCGAAGAAGTCCGTACCAAACTCGGACCCGAGGCCCGGGTTGGAGTAAGGGCCGACCCTGAGATCTCCACCGGCTCCAAGAGCACCTGCAAGCAGTCGGAGGAGGAATAGCAATGGGATGGGTCATGGCCATCGGCTGCCAACTGGGTCGGAGCCGAAACAAATTTTGGAAGACTGGGGACTGGAAAAGTCTTTGGAGCACCCTGTCTATATCAGAATCCGACATTCTCAAGACCGAGAGGAAACAGAACGGGTTCGAAGACCTCTCCCTCGGCCCCAAGGGACTAGGGGACACACCAGATTCCATCGGTGCCGAGGAGGAAGTGTCTGAGCGGGTGACCCTTGTCGGCTCCGAGAGCAGTGGAGCCGGCGAAGGTGACCCGCCTCGATGCCCCAGCAATCGGCTCCGAAGTCGATGCTGACCTCGGCTCGAAGTCTTTAGGCCTGCCTAGGTCTCTTGGCAGTCGGATCCGGCGGGCTGGTAGCCCTTTTTTGGCAGGAGTCGGAGGAAGACAAGGCTTCTTCAAAGAGGGTTTAATCAACCCTTTAAGAATTAATTTATTTTTCCTCTCCTGGAGGACCCTAGAGGAAAAAGCGTGACATCTACATGACTCCTGCAAGTGCTTAGCCCCTAAACAATAAACACAAAGTAGATGGTCATCAGTAACAGACATCTTAAAAGCACACTTAGTACATTTTAAAGCCCGAAGGCCTAGGGGCTTGAGACATAATGTTAGCAATTCCTGACAGGAAATTTAACCACTGTAGAATCGGTTAGACAAAAAAAACCGAAGGCTTACAGAAACTGTGTAAACACAACCTTAGGTGTACAAACCGGGAACTTTAACACAGTAAAAAGTTCAGTTATAGAGTTTAACCGAAAAGGCCCTGGATTGAAAAAACAAACTCTACCCAATCACACACAATAAGTCCAGTACTCAATCGAACACAGCAATAGCAATAGCAAAGCAATAGCCGTTAAAACGGCTTTTGTGAAATATAAGCACAAAAACTGACAGAAAAAGTAGTAATAAAAGCTACTCAGCCCAGCCAGCTCGAGACCACGTCCTTGCAGTTAAGCGGCAAACGAGATCTGGGGGACTGTTGGTGGTGCATCCTGGGATATAGTAAGCTCAGCCAATAAGAGACTTCGCTCTTTGGCATCGAGGGATCGGCTCCGAACCCATCATTCAGAATGTAGGCGAGATAGGATCACATAACATCTTAAGTTTTAGCTCTCTAAAAAGTTGAGTTTTAGTGGAGAGATACTATTTTTAAAAGAGCAAGATAGATTGAAAGGGGTGGGCACTTTTGTATTCTGGTACTGTGGAATACACTAGGATGGCCAATAAATGTAAATAGTTGAAGGAGAGTCATTTCACAAAATGGTAATTGTGTGCTTACTCACACCAGACAGTAAAAGCGGAGAGGAAACGAGATATATAGTCAAATTAACATAAGGGGCAGGCAACTAGAAAGACAGTGGTGTTTAGGAGCACAACAGTAACAAGGTGAGAGGGTGGGAAAATTTTCTGTCTGACTCAAAACAGAGAGTTGTGGTCTCTTTTCAAGTTTTAATATGCAGTTAAAAGCAGAATAGAAGTAAAACACAGTGTAAAGAAAACAAATCACAGTATACAAAACAGAAAAAGGCAATAAAGTAATACAAAGTACAAGAAATAAAAAGCAAACTGACCTTTCCCTCACAGCAAAATGTTGCAGAGTCTGGGTGAGCCTTTCAAGTAAAATAATTAATAGAGTGGAAAATAATCATGCCATCAGTATAAAGCAAGAATGATAGCTGGTAAAGGTCATAACAGAAAACAGATAAGGGGTTTGAACTGATCCCTAAGATACCCCTTTGAGCATCTCTGTGCGTTTGTGAGGGGTGGGGTTCTCAGATGGCAGGATTATGCTCTACTGAGAACTTACAATTACAGAGATCAATTTGAAACCAAATGGATTTTTCAGTACTAATGCCAAATTCAAGCATGTGGTCAATCAGTACAGAGGGGTCAACAAAATCAAATGCTTTTGTAAGATCAATAAATATTGCATCAGTAGGTAGGCCCTATGATTATAGGATCACAGGAGATTACTAGGCTATCAATCCGGAGGTCATTTAAGCCTAGCCATTTCAACCCCATGTAATACCATAGAAGTACTAGTCAATATTCAAGATTGCATTTAGTGATGAATGCCCATGTCCAGGAGGGTTGTGGACACTATCCCCGTAAAACTTTACAGTGCCCCATCCACTTGTCCAGGTTCCTATTGAACATTGTCATAGAGCTGTTCTGTTTCACATGAATTGGTAGCCTGTTCCAAAGATGTGGCAGTCACTGGGAGATAAATAGGACATGCTGGAGGGACAGATTTAAGTCACAAGCCATATTTAAGTCCCTGGAACAGGTAACCCTAGAACCATTTGATTTATGGATATGCAGTAAGTTCATTAGGTTTGGGTTTTGGGTTGCTTTGTAGGCCAGGCATAAGTCTCCCCTAAGAAGTCTATACGATACAGAGTATAGTGACAGAGACTACTGTCAGTCAGTGTAAGGCACATGCTGGAGGCCCTTGATCTTCTTTGTTAGAAACCTATGAGGTCTCTCTAATTGATGCAGGTGCTTAGTACAGTACAAACCAAATGGGTCGTTATACTCAATTATGGGCTGGATAAGTACTGAGTATTGGGGGGGGTTATAACTTCTTTTGCTCTTGAGATGATGCCTTTACTAATCAAGTGAGCTATGTGGAAAGCTTTTCTTACAACAGTAGACATGCGGTGGTCGAAGTTAAGGTTGTGATCAACCTGTGATCCTAAGTCCCTTACCACTTCATGTGTACTTAGGGTGTTGTTGTTGATTTGATAGTGTGAAGGGACATTGTTTGTGCCGAAGAGAATGATGATGCATTTCTTTGCATTCATGTTGAGACCGTGACTAATACACCAGTCGTTGATCTGTGTGAGATCATCCTGAAGTATACTAACATAATTTGGGGATTCAATGATTGCACCTAGTTCGTAGTCGTCTGCAAATTTGGTCAGCCACAACCTTTTAGTTTTGACCTGAACTTCTAAGAAGTATATACCAAACAATAGGGGTCCCAGCATTGACCCCTGTGGCACCCTGCTGGTAACAAGTCTGCTGGTTGATGTGGAGTCACCCACTTTTATAGTGTGTCTGGTTTGTGAGCCAGTTGGCGACCCATCTTACAACAGAGTTTACATTCAGTTTGCTAAGTTTATTGGTAATGGCTGAGTGTGGGATTGTGCTGAAAGCCTTTGCCAAGTCGAGGTATGCTGTGTGCACAGATTTGCCCTCAGCAATGGCCCTGGTCACACTTTCAAAGAAATCCACCAGATTTAACAGGCAGGATCTGCCCATCAAGAAGCCAACTTGGGTAGGATCCAGGGTTTGGTGGTCACCCATATCTTTATTTATAAAGTGCATAATAGTACGTTTCATGGCCTTACAGATGAGGCAGGCTTATGGGTCTGTAATTCTCCTGGTATGTTGCTAGGCCAACTTTGTGGAGGGAATAACTGTAGCTGTTCTCCATTCCGTGGGAACAAAGTCTGTGGTTAGGCTATGACTGAAAAGGGTACTTAGTGGTAATGCTAGTTCATGTTTTAGCCTGTTTAGAAGACACCCTGGGATGTCATCTGGTCCCATAGAGGCCATGTGCTTTGCCTGGGACAGGGCTTTGAGGACCTATTCTTCAGATATGTAAGTGGGGGGGGGGGCAGTTTGGGGGAGGGTTTACTGTAAGTTAGGAGAGATAAGGGAGTAAAGTTTTCACCAAACCTATCTGTTGGCAGATTTGCTATCTCTGTGGGGACAGTGTGTGTGATACCATTGACCACCAGTTCTGCACATGCTTGGGTCCTACCCATTAGGTTACGTACATAGCTGTAAAAGGCCTTATGGTTATTCTTGGCAGTACTTGCTAGGTTTCTCCCAAAGGAGCTCTTGGAGAATTTGACAAGCTGTCTTATTTGCCTGTTAAGGCTGAGGAGGGTGCATTTCCATTGTTGGTTCCTTGTCTTTGTTTTCTTAGACAGCAACTTTTTGCATTTATTGTAGAGGTTGTTGATGCTGGAAGTCCACCATGGTACCTTGATTTTACTTGAGGCTCTTGCTATGATTCTATCTGGTACAGCCGAGTTTATACACTTATGCAAAATATTGTACAGGGCATTAGTGTAAGATTCAGTGTAGTTACCACTTTCGGCTTCGGGTGGGGCTTGGAATGCATTTATACCTTCACCTAGGAGGGTATAGTTTGTCTTGGAGATGGTTTTTAGTCTGATTTCACCCTTTGTGAGTTCTGGTGTTAGTGTCAGTTTGAAGGTGACTGACTTATTGTCAGTTTTAACTAATGAGAGTCCAACAGTTGCATCAGTGCACCTGTTTGGCATGTTGGTGAGAACCAGATCTAGAATGTTTGTTCCTCTTGTCAGGGTATGGACAATTTGCACCAGGGCATTTGAATTCATAGAGTCAATGAACTTTTGTGCTAGCGAGTTTGGGCTAGAGTAGGTTTCCCAGTTGATGGTAGGATAACTGAAATCCCCCTTAACCAGTGTGTGTGGTAAAATCTGGATTGTCTTCAGTTTGGTTAAGTAGGCTTCATGGGTGTTGTGACCCATGGAGGGGGATGTATAACTGACTAGGACTTGAATGGGGGGTCTTACCCACCATAACCTGGACCTGGAGTAACTCCAGGGAGTTGTCAAGTGTAACTAGAAGCGAGGTGAGTTTATCTTTAATATGCGGTGGTGGTGCTGCGGTAGCGTTGTCACCTCACAGTAAGACATCCTGTTACATTCTCAGTGAGAGCATCTTCTGTGTGGAGACATGTGTGAATGGGTGTACCTTCGTTGAAGGCTGAGCATCAGAGCCAGCAACTCAGCACGTAAAAATCTACTGCCAATCATTAGCGGACCGGAGTTCCGCTGTGGCGACCTCTAACCAGGAACAACATATATATATATATATATATATATATATATATATATATATATATATATATATAAATAATCTATATATATAGAAACACCACCTTTGTTCATTTTCACACATCCATTTTATGGTCTAAAGATGTGGAAGGCATTGTAACTTTGCAGGGCCGGGTACTCTCTGAGGCCTTAAACCAGATTTCTGTGACTGCACAGACATCTACATCTTCTAGTGATACAAGTGCTTCCAGGGAGTTCAGTTTTTGGTTTAAGCTACTACCATTTATCAGCATGACCCTTATGTTGTTCTGATTACCGACGTGACATTAACCAATGTTGTTTTTGAGACCTTGCTTAAAAAAAGCAGTATGGGGGAGGCAAGAGCCTTTGCCAGCAGCCAAAAGCCTAGGGGTTCCAGGTGCAAACCATCTCTGGCAAAGCAGCAAGGTTTGTTGACCATGGCTTCCCAGGGAGACAAGTACTGGATACCCTTGGAATGACACCAAAATCTAGGCCAATTATTGAAATCAATCTTTTTTCTATTTATAATGTGGCATCTTTCTAGGTGAAGGTAGTATGCTGCTCAAGGCTAGGGACATACCTGCCTGGGACACATACTCAGAGAGCTCGACCATGACACTCTTCATATAGTCCAGTGAGGCATATCTCAGGTCATTCACACCAACATGAACTATGACAGAGTCATAACAGTACTTCTTGCTGAGAGACCTGAGTGCATGAGTGATTTGGCGAATCTTGGCACCAGACAGGCAGCTGACTGGGACTTTCTCCTTGTCCAACCTGGTGAGTGGGACATCTGTGTGTCTCACTATGGAGTCTCTAATGACAAGAAAACTTGTTTTTTGAGTGTTATGCCTTACTGGCTTGGTGGGTGAGACCCTGGTATTGGTATGTGTTAGAAAAATATGTATTAGTAATATGCTTAGTGCATTCGAGGTTTGAAAATGGTTAACACGTTTATTCTATTTCACACTGCATAAATCTGTACAAACTGCAGAAGCATTCCAATCTTGTAATGTCATGAAATATGCGCAGTTATGATCTTTGCTTATGCTTTGGAAATTTACAGGGAAGCATACAACTTCTGCTAGTGTCAGGAAAATAATAAATAGATGTATCTCTTCTAATGTCATGAGATTTAAATAAAGAGTTATTGATCTTCCGCTTATGCTATGAGAAAATACACAGCTGTAGTAGCTATTGATAATGAAGACAAAAGCTGCTTGAAAATATAAACTGCAATCAGCATTTACTTGTACCTAAGCTAGAAAAGTACCTTGAAATGTAACATATGTATTAGAACCGCACAATAGAAGCTTGTAGTGGGCTAAAGCCCCCAAGGTCAGGTTGTTTTTGTCAAATGTTTTTTATAAATCCAGTCATGTCAGCAGGAAATCCAAGTAACATTTTCTATGTAACACATAGTGAGCTTTGAATCTGAACATGTCAGCAGAAAATCTGAGTAACATTTGCTGTAGAACAATACAGAAAGTTGTGTCTAACTACGTCAACCATAGAAAGTAACATTTTGTAGAACAGTATAAGAGAAGCATACTTCCTGTTAGTAATTAGGCAAAATCCTGTATTTGCATGTTTTTGTCTCCTTGCTGCAAGTAATAAAAGGTGCCATACCTGAACCTTATGTGAATTGGTCTTTGAAGTTTTTTCCTTTGACAGATTGGTCCTTTGAGCCGGAAACCCTGACTTCGCCTCAGATCAGACGGGCCGAGTGGTTAAAACCATACGGGGAAGAAACCAAATCGGTTCTTTTTATTTGAAAAGCCCTCTGACTGAATTGTCGTGCAAAAGAGGCCAGCCACTTTCTGATCTGCAACTGAAGGACGGGTTTTCACGAACCAGGTGATCAATCACGAAGACTCAGGTAAGGTGAATCTACTTTTTTCTGTTTTAGATCAGGGACTAGATTTGTATTGTTTTTGTCAAGACTGTATTTTTACAAGTCAGGGACAGAAAAGAGTACTGTCATAGATCAGGGAAAACAGAATAGGTAGGCAGTCATTCTGAAGAGACTATAACAAAATCCGTGGTACCACGTTAAAAATAAGAGAGGTTACGTAACGATCAAAAGGGTAGAACAAAATGGGTAATAATTACACAAAAAGACCCCAAAATCTGCCGTTAACCGAAGACGCAAAATACATGCAGTCGCAGCGCGCTGATAATATTAAATACTATTCAAAATGGGTTAATAAGTATGAATTTGATGGTAAATTAGAAAAATCCTCACTTATCAAACTTGTCAAACAGCTCAAAACCGATTCCAAAGGTCGGGTAAAAAAGCAACGCCAATTAGGAATTCCTCAGGCACACAGGTGGATTGAGGAAGTAAACAGTAGGGAACAAAAGAACAATAATTCAAAAACAATGTTTTTAGATAAGGAGGACAATAATTTAGTAATAGCGTCGGCCCCTCCGCCTCCCTTACCAGAATATGAAGCAAATGAACAGGTTAGTCCACCCCCACGATATCCTGTTGTCACTGAAAATAGAGACATTACAAAAGCAAAACCCTTTATTAGAGATCCCATCGGGGCCAGGTCTCGAACACGGGCAGGTAACTCAAATGAAGGCATTGAGTTATATCAAATGGTTAAGAATTCACGATCTATGAGTAAAGAAGAAATATGCCCACTCATAGAAGTACCTAATCCTCAGGCAGGACAAGACGGTCAGGACCCAACTATTCTAGTGTATAGACCCTGGACTCCGGAAGATATCCGGAAAGCTACTGAGGGAATTCCCCATCGAAAAGTCAATTTTAGAAAGTTCTCAGAAGATTTACAAGGAATGAGGCTAAGTTATAATTTAAACAGAGAAGAGGTAGAAAAAGTAGTTAGACAAATTGTGGGGCCAGATTGGCACATGATTAGTGGCAACTGGAATCCCCGTGACGCTGCACACAGACCCCTCCCACATAGCAGCGCAGAACTAGACAACAGAGTAAAAGGTCTTACAGACCGCATCTCTGAGAAATGGAAGCCTAGGGCAGACTGGACTTGCATTAATCAATGCATCCAACAAGAAGGTGAAACTGTTGACCAATATTATGCCAGATTATTGGAATGTTTTAATAACCACTGTGAAATGCAGGTTCCTGAAGATCAAACACAAGATTCCCCATATGAACAGCAGTTAAAGAATGCATTTTTGAAAGGCAGTATTGCACCCATAAGCAGTTTTATTACAAAACACATGGTAGATCATCGTACAAGCAGGTTACAGTCATTACTTGAATATGCTAGGCATGCCGAAAGGCATTTTAATAGCAAAAAGAAAAAGAAAGCTCAAGTATTTTCTGTAGAAAATGGAGCAGAAGTTTATGTAGTACAGTCCGGGAAAAAGGGCAAGAAAAATGCCCAGGGAAACAAACAATCTGATCAGCGATCAGAGGACTTTGAAGGGCGAAAGAAAAGGGGAGAATGTTTTAAATGTGGTAAAAAGGGACACTTGGCAAGGGATTGCAAGAAAAACAAGAAAGCAACCACGGAAGACAAGGAGGATGAGGACTGACTATATGATAGTCAGGAATCACTAGAAGGGGATAGCGGAGAAAGGAGAAATGAGAATGTGATAGAAGGAGTAGAGGATGTGACAGAAGAGATAGAGGAAGTGCAGGAAGTTATGGACAGTGAAGAAAATGAAATATTAGACCTAGCTTTATTGAGCCTGGAGCTCTATTTAGCGGACACAAAACCAGAAGTTACACTTTTGGTAGAAGGGAGGGAAGTCAAATTCTTGTGTGACTCAGGGGCATCACGAACCCTGATACATCCCTCCAAACTGCCAGAAAACTCAGAGTCACCTGATTACATACTAGTAAAAGCAGCTAATGGACAGCTGTAACGGGAGCCTCTCTCCCGTAACATTACAATAACTGATCCTGTTTCAGGATTGACTCAGAAAAGCAAAATTGTTGTTTCTGCAAAATGCCCAGTAAACCTCTTGGGCAGAGACCTTATGCAGCTATTTGGTATAGCAGTAGTCCCAACCATGCAGGGTATGGAAGCACAGCGACAAATTGATACCTATGCAGTGCAATCGGAGGGTGAAATGTTTTATTGGTACAGCTAGGACTTAGTTACGACTGGTCCAGGGGCTGTGACCGAAGAATTGATGAATGTAGCCATCAGCAAGTTCCCCTCCCTTGACATTGATAAGCAATACTTGTTGCACTCTACCCTGTATTATTGTAACACGCCAGGACCTGATAAGGAATATGAGCAAGAATTGTTTAAAAATCGTGCAAACAGATTGATATTACGTAATTTGTACTGGGACATAGAAGGGAACTGTGTAGCCAGCTGTTCATTGCCCCAGGAGTTCTTTACGCTCTATAAATCTAATTGATTACCACATGTTAGCTTAACTAAGGACAGAAGTATAGAATGGGCAGACTTAGGAGAAAAAGTCACGAGATGGGAAAAACAGATAGAATTAGAACTGTCAGAACAGGGAATACAAATACAGAAGCTGAACTGGATAACTCAGACTCACCCAGCCGTACACTTGCAGTCTAGCAAGGACAGCTGATTAGCACTCCTATTAAAGGAGGAAGAGAATGCCTTACAGAATATACCAGAAACTCTCTGGTCAACAGAAAAGTCAGATGTAGGACTTATTCGTACAGCAGGGCCAGTTACTATCACGCCAAAGTCAGCATTTAGACCACAGAAAAAACAGTATCCCTTGCGAAAAGATGCAAAGGTAGGAATCAAACCTATTATCGCAGCTTTACTTAGGGAAGGGGTGCTGGTGGAATCTCCTGATTCACCATGTAACACACCCTTATTTCCTGTTAAGAAAGCAAATGGAGAATGGCATATGGTCCAAGATTTACAAGCTGTAAATGACGCAGTAATACCAAGGACACCTACAGTGCCAGACCCACACACCCTGTTCAATGATTTAAAACCTCAACAGAAATATTTTTCTGTGGTAGATATCAGCAATGCGTTCTTTTCGATACCGATACACCCTGACAGCCAGTATTGGTTTGCATTCACATTTCAGGGAAAAAGGTATACATATACGCGACTACCACAGGGATATTGTGAAAGTCCAACAATATTCTCACAAGAAATGGCAAGCAACTTGGCGGGATTTACCCCACCAAGAGGCAGTCAGATTTTATGTTGATGATATCCTGCTGGTGGCCCCCACCCAGCAAGATTGCAAAAAAGATGCCATAGCGCTATTACGATTTTTAGCTGCTGAAGGACATAAGGTAAACAAAAATAAACTGCAGTTTTGGAAAAAACAAGTCAAATATCTAGGATATGTAATATCCAAGGAGGGTAGAACATTAGATGAGGACAGAAAAGTAGCAATTTTGCAAGCACCAAAACCCACTACCAAGAAGAAAATGATGTCCTTCCTGGGTACAACTAATTTTTGCCGGAGCTGGATTCCAAACTATGCTTTGGAATCTGCACCTCTGACTGATCTGATATATAAAAAGCCTATGGCAGCACAGGATTTGTTACAATGGACACCAGAGGCAGAATCTGCTTTCTGCAAACTGAAACAGTTAATAGCGTCCTCATTAGTTCTGGGATTACCAAACTACCATAAACGTTTTTTCCAAACTGTAGATTGTAAGCAAGGTTATATGACATCAGTGTTAACAAAACAGCATGGGGACAAGCAACGCCCCATTGCTTATTAATCATCACAACTAGACCCAGTGGCTGGTCTTTACCTCACTGTGTACAAGCGGTAGTTGCAGCTGCAATGGCAGTACAGGCTTCAGCCTCAGTAGTTTTATTCCACCCTCTCACTTTGAGAGTGCCTCATGCAGTCATGATTATTTTACTGCAAGAGAAGGTAGCATATCTTTCCCCTGCTAGGCATCTTTCCTGTATGACTATATTGTTGTGCCAACCTCACATGACAATTGAACGATGCACGACTTTGAACCCTTCTACCTTGCTCCCAACCCCTGCAGATGGCACACCACACCGCTGTCTGCAGGTGATTGAGCAAAAGACACTACCTAGAAAAGATCTCACGGATGTCCCCTTGGATGATGCCAAGGTGACATACTACGTGGATGGTTCATGCAAAATGGGTCCTGCAGGACAGAACCTAGTAGGATATGCTGTAGTTTCTGATACTGAGATTATAGAAGCAAAATCTTTACCACACAACTTATCTGCACAGGCAGCAGAATTGATTGCCTTGACATGGGCATGTACCTTAGCAAAGGGTAAATGTGTGAACATTTTTACTGACAGCCAGTATGCTTTTTCTACTGTACATGTTTTTGCGCAACAGTGGAAAAATCGAGGAATGATAATATCTACTGGCAAACCTATCAATCATGCACAGTTTATTTTAGATCTTTTAGAATCTATTCAGTTACCTCAGAAAGTAACTATTTGTAAATGCACAGCTCATACCAAGCAACAAGATAGGATTTCAAAAGGTAATGCAAGCGCTGATACAGCTGCAAAACAGGCAGCTTCAGAAGTATTTCTTTTAAATGAGGAACTACAACCCTCTGAGATTTTAGACTTAGAAATGTTAAAGACAATGCAGACACTCACTATGCAAGCTGAAAAACAAAGATGGGTAAAATGAGGAGCAATTCTCGAAAAGGGGCTGTACATCTCTAAAGAAGGGAAACCGATATTACCATCTAATTTGTTTAGATATGCAGCTTTGTTGAGCCATGGGCAATGCCATGTCTCAACAGGGGGGATGGTACAGCTGGTGAACCGAGTGTTCACAACATATGGATTTACAAACTATTCTAAAAAATTTTGTTTGATGTGCCACATTTGTAACAAACATCATGCACAAGGGGCATTAAAGCCCAAGCAAGGGAGTTTCCCTACACCACCATATCCATTTCATACTATTTGTATGGATTTCATAGAATTGAACAAATGTGAAAATAAGAAGTATTGTCTTGTCATTGTAGATATGTTTTCCAGATGGGTGGAAGCCTTTCCGACCAAAAATCCAGACACAGCTACGGTAGCGAAAGTCCTTGTTAAAGAAATCATCCCTAGATTCAGCATTCCAGAGAGAATCTACAGTGACAACGGTACACACTTTGTAAACCAAACCATATAACAGTTAAGTAAGCATTTTGGCATTTCTTTAAAAAAATCATTGTGCATACCATCCGCAATCTGCAGGGCTAGTTGAGAGGCATAATGGAATTTTAAAGAATAAGTTAAGAACATTAATAGCAGAAACAGAAAAGAATTGGGTGTACTGTCTGCCCCTGGCACTGTCGAGCATGAGAACTGTTCTGACTGCAAAAGGATTGGCTCCTTTTGAAAAACTATTTGGAAGGGCTTTTTATATACCCCAGTGGAAACCTCTCATGCCCACAGACCAGGAAGCTGACTGTACACTAGCCGAATATATGAGAAATTTGTTGAATTCTAAACATCTGTTGCAGTCAAATTCTGTTTAAGATAAAGAACAAACCAAAATACCGGAAGTGGCAGTGATCCCAGGGAATTGGATCTGGGTAAAAACTGTTAAAAAGAAGAATTGGACGTCACCAAGGTGGGAAGGTCCATACCAGGTGCTTCTTTCAACACCCACTGCAGTCAAGATCACAGAGCGAGCCTCGTGGATCCACCTGACACACTGCAAACTAGTTAAGAACTTTGAACTGGACAAAAATCTTACCTCTCCATCGGGGACCTCAGCACAAAGTCTGGCTACAAAGGGGGGTCAGATCAATAGGACTGATCCGTCTCAACCCCAGTGAAGAAACCATCAGTGCTGAAGGTCCTATTAGGGCAGAGAGTAAGACCACATGTTAAAAGCAAAAATAATAGAAGCTAGAAAAATCCAAATAGAGCTACTCGAAACAGTTGGAGAAAATAGGAATGCAGAACAACCATTTCCTCAGAAGTATTGCATAATCATTTTGTTAACTGTACTAGTGACAATAATCTTTTTGTTGTGGCCATTCCCTTTCCCAGCCACACAAAGTGAACTGAATAAACGTGAAGAGTTGCACATAGACTAGCATCCAAACTTCAATACTTATCAGGCAATCAAATATGTGTATGCTGAGACTTTCAATGTTTCGAATTGCTGGATTTGCACAGCTTTGCCAACAGCATACGGGGGGGGGGGGTTATTGTTAACTTCAGTCCCCCTAGGGTTCAACGAGACCTGGGAAAACTTGGTTCATGATACATCAACTATTACAGCACAAGATAAAATAGCATTGCACTTGTCTATTCAACAAAAGGGAACTGTGTGTTTTTACAAAAATGATACAGTCCAGGGTGGCTGGAGCAATTGTAATGTGACTGTTCCATATAGATGCTATACTAAAGCTAATAACACAGGTTTTTATTGTAATACAAACTATGATTAATTTTTTAAATTGATGCACAAAACAATTGAAGAAGTAAAACATGATTTTGTTCTCTATAAACAACTGTCTATAATTGACAGAAAAATGTTTCATGCAGGACAAATGTATATTCATAGTAAAGTTACTACTAAAGTAGAAGATTGTTATTTTGTATGTGGTAGAAAAGCATATAAGTGGTTACCTGAGAATTGGTCCGGCAGTTGTTTTTTGGGCTACCTGGTTCCGGCCATACAATGCACAGCAGTTTTACCTCGAGGAAAAATTTGAAATGTTCGAGAAGCTGTCAAGAAGCCTGTCAATCCAGTAGGACAACTCAATGCACCCTGGAAAAATCATCATATTGTGGGTGATGGACTGACACACATGGACTTGAGTGATTCTGTTATATCGTGGGCAGGCATATTACCAGCATATGGAGCAGTGAAATCGATCTGGAAGCTGAGAAAACTGTCTAAACTTCTTGAAGTAATGAGCAATGCAACCTTTTCCGCTCTAGAATTAGTGACTGATGAACTGAATGCCATGAGAACTGTAGTGCTTCAAAACCGCATGGCTCTCGACTTCATCCTAGCGGTGAGAGGTGGTACTTGCGCTTTAATCCAGGAGGAGTGATGTTCATATATTCCTGACCATAAACGCGAGATAGACAATCACCTTGAGGTAATTCAGCAAGTGTCGGCCATGACCAAACCAGGACCAAACCCATTGATGGACTTTTTCCAGAAATTGTTTGGGGGGTGGGGCAGTATCCTAATGAACATTCTGATTGGCATCTGTGTAGGAATGATCCTACTGGGGGTATGTGTTTGTTGTTGCATTCCCTGCATGAAATGACTGATTAAAGACTTTATAGACATATCAGTTTCAGAAACCTTATATCAAGGTGCTGAATTTGAAGAACTGTTGAAAAATTGAAAATGCTTTCATAAGTTTAAACTGAATGACTCTCTTAACTTCAAATCCTGAGTAGGAAGAGGTTAGGGGAAGAAAAACTGTTTATGCTTATTTTTGAAAGTAGAATAAAGTATTAAAAGGGGGGAAATGTTAGAAAAATATGTATTAGTAATATGCTTAGTGTATTCGAGGTTTGAAAAGGGTTAACACGTTTATTCTATTTCACACTGCATAAATCTGTACGAACTGCAGAAGCATTCCAATCTTGTAATGTCATGAAATATGCGCAGTTACGATCTTTGCTTATGCTTTGGAAATTTACAGGGAAGCATACAATTTCTGCTAGTGTCAGGAAAATAATAAATAGATGTATCACTTCTAATGTCATGAGATTTAAACAAAGAGTTATTGATCTTCCGCTTATGCTATGAGAAAATACACAGCTGTAGTAGCTATTGATAATGAAGACAAAGGCTGCTTGAAAATATAAACTGCAATCAGCATTTACTTGTACCTAAGCTAGAAAAGTACCTTGAAATGTAACATATGTATTAGAACCGCACAATAGAAGCTTGTAGTGGGCTAAAGCCCCCAAGGTCAGGTTGTTTTTGTCAAATGTTTTTCATAAATCCAGTCATGTCAGCAGGAAATCCAAGTAACATTTTCTATGTAACACATAGTGAGCTTTGAATCTGAACATATCAGCAGAAAATCTGAGTAACATTTACGTAGAACAATACAGAAAGTTGTGTCTAACTACGTCAACCATAGAAAGTAACATTTTGTAGAACAGTATAAGACAAGCATACTTCCTGTTAGTAATTAGGCAAAATCCTGTATTTCCATGTTTTTGTCTCCTTGCTGCAAGTAATAAAAGGTGCCATACCTAAACCTTATGTGAATTGGTCTTTGAAGTTTTTTCCTTTGACAGTATGCATCATGGGTGCTGTGGAGACTGTGTTAGCTGTGGCAGGCTTATGTTTTGGAGGTCTCTGGTCGTTTGTTAAATTTTCGGAGAAACTCCGCATATGTGGATTTATGTGTTTGATGCATACTATGTGTTTGAGTAGTGGAATGTGTATGAGTAGTGGTACTATGTGAATATGTAGCAGTGGATGAGTTGACAACCTTTTCAGTGTTAATGTTTTGAGTGACAGGGAGCTTGGATTCTAGATTCTTGGTGTAAATACATCTCTCACACACTGCAGTAAATTGTTTTATTAGTAGAGGCTTTTCTGTGTACATGAGACAATTGCTACACTGCCTCAAGACACCCAAGTCAACAAGGTTGACAGGAGAAACAGGGGTAGTCCAACTGTCCATAATACTAGGCTGAAGATTGGTGTCACTAAGGGTGTCTTTTTCAGAAATGATTGCAGAGCAGCTCAGTGAATGGATATTTCTGCCTGGGTTTTAAGGGAAAATTTGTTGAATTTAACTGTCTGGGTTTAGTGCACAATTTGTGGTGATGTGTGACGCGCAAACAAGCAAAAAAACCTGCTCAGATGCAGGGATTAAATAACAGAAGCTAAATCTTGAAAAAAAAATTCTAACAAAATTTAAAAGGACCAATGAGGACGCTTATTCCAATCCCTAGACCAGCCTCCCTTTACTAGCCAGGTCCCTATCAACACAATTATCTCACAAAAGTGCAGTGCAATCCAAGATGGCCTGGAAAACGTGCTCAGAACAAACAAAAAACTATACAGAGTTCCAGAAGCAGCAGGCCTGGATCTGAACTATGCTACTGCTACTAGCTACCCTAGTTTCAGCGGGAAATGCTAGAGAATGTTTAACTCAGCAGAAAAATAGCAGTTAGACACAGAAAAAAAAGTTTAAAACAGCAGAAAATCAGTTAGGAGGCTCTAAAGAATGATTTAAACAGTTAACAGGTTAAGTACTGCTTGGTGGGAAAACCAGAGCAGGCAAAACAGCTTTAAAAAAGTGAAAAAAATACCAGTAAATACTTAAAACAGTGGAAACAACAAAAAAGCTTGCTAAACAGTGAAAACAGCAATAAAAATTTGATTTTAAAGGCACAGTACAGCAATAAAAAAGTGCAGTGACTAATATAAATAAGCAAAAAAAAAAAAAAAACAGCCAACTTGTGTTTTCTTGGAAGCTCAGAAGCCTCTAATCTTCTAGTATCTCAGCTCAGAGTTGTGTCTTGTAGCCCGCCTCAGGACAAACAAGCAGAAACCTGCTCAGATGCAGGACCTAAATACCAAAAGCTAAAACTGGAGAAAAACTCTTTTAACAGTGAGTTATATCCAATAGCTGTTAAGTACTCAAAGCTAAAAGAGAACTGGCAAACACTAAAAAAGAAGAGTAGCAACCTACGTAACTTGAGCTGAACATTAATCCACCAAAACTTGACCCTTGATTGTCATGGTGCTACCTCATACCTCTCAACTGTACAGGTTTTCACAGAATGTCCAGATTTTTGCCTCATATTTTTGGTGTGTTCCCCCTGAAATCTGTCCCATTCTGGCAAATAGCTGAGGATTAAAATCATTAAATAATGACAAACATTTGAGTTTAAGACTCCACATCCTTCAAAAAATTCATGCTAATGCAAAACCTATTATTCTATCAATGTTCTAAGTTTGTGAGGGCAATATTTAAAATCTTTCCCTATTTGTCCCCCTATAATTTTAGGCTTTATCCAGATTTTTGCTCTAAAAGGTTAGTAGGTATGTTCTACCTCTACAAGTGCTTTGGTTAGAACTGTATTTTTTTTTTACTTGATCAAATATGTTTTTATCACTTAAAACAGAGACAATCATACATTTACATGAATGAAAACAAACCATATTGACATATTTTCAGTTGGTAACATTATGCATCACATATAAACTTACATACAGTCATCCCCAATCAAACATTACATGGCTCATTCAATTCTTGCCTTCCCTTAAACCTCATTCCTCCTCCACAGCATTATTCTGCATGTAGTTTTCCCACAATTCCAACTTTTTTTATGTAATTTGCTCCTAACCTTTTCTAAGGATCCCACTTCCAATTTTTGATTTCATAGGTTCATACTAGGCTATCTGCCCTGGGGCATTTATAAGCCTAGCCCGATTGTGTTTGGCTTACGCCACCCCTTGATTTGAGTATACTGTGCCCTTTTTAAAGTTTAGTTTACTGTGCCTCTGTCTAATAGTGACACGGAAGTAATCCCCGGGACAAACCTACGATCCCCCATCCACTCATCAAGATTCTTCTTGAAAAGAGTCAGTGAGGTGCTCTGCCTAACATGAATTGGAATTCTATTCCAGAGCGAAGGGAGCCTCTGGGTTATGAATCTGTCCCTCCAGCATGTTCTATTTATTTCTGTGCTGAGGTTCAAGTCCCTCGGTAGCGTGGCTCTAAGGGATTTAGATTTACTGAGGTGGAGCATGTCCATTAATTCTGGGTTGGACATAGCTTTATATGTCAGGCATAGATCGCCTCGAAGTAGGCGGTATGCAACTGAGTAGAGCTGGAGTTTTTTTAACCGAGCAGCATATGGCATCTGTTTGAGTCCCTTGATCCTCCTGGTGAGGTACTTTTGGGGTCTTTCTAATTGCTGCAGGTGTCGGGTAAGGTACATCCCAAAGGGGCATTGTATTCTATGATGGGCCTGATGAGGGATGAATAAAGGGGCACGATTACCTCTCTTGAGCTAGATGTGAATCCTTTCATGATGAGGTGGGTTATGTAGAAGGTCTTTCTAACCACTTTGGCAATGTGGTTGTCAAAGGAGAGATTGCTATCAACTTGGGTCCCCAGATCCCTAATTACTTTCTCTGTACTTAATGGGTTACCACCTATGTGGTAATTTGTGGGCACATTGTTTTTGCCAAAGGGTATGACTATACACTTTTTGGCATTTAGCTTTAAACCATGGCTCTGGCACCAGTTATCCATCTCTGCGAGACCTTTTTGAAGGATGTTTGTGTCAGCTGGAGAGTCGATTATGGCGCCCAGTTTGCAGTCATCTGTGAACTTGGTAAGCCATAGTCCTCCCACGTTGGCCTGTACCTCAGAAAAGTAAATACCGAACAAGAGAGGTCCCAGGACAGAACCTTGTGGGACGCCACTTGTGACCGGTTTCGAGTCTGTCATGGCTCCAGCAACTCTGACTCTGTGGGTTCTGTCTTTGAGCCAGTTTGCAACCCATCTTGTGACATAGGGGTTTATATTTAGGCTGGATAGCTTATCTATGATGCCCGAGTGGGGTATTGTGTCAAATGCCTTTGCGAGGTCCAGATAGGCTGTGTGGACTACCTTCCCTTCATCTATGGCCTTGGTGACTGTTTTGAAGAAGTCGACCAGGTTCAAAAGGCAGGATCTGCCCTTGACGAAGCCAAATTGGGTAGGATCTAGTGTCTGTAGGTCCCCAATGTCTTTGTTTATGAGTTCCATGATGATCCTCTCCATAGCTTTGCAGACTAGGCTAGTCAGGCTTATGGGGCAATAGTTTCCAGGGTCCACAGAGGCGCCACCTTTGTGGAGTGGGACCACTGTTGCTGTACGCCATTCTTTGGGCACATATCCTGTAGTGAGGCTGAGATTGTACAGCAGTTTTACTTGAGGGATTAGTTCTTCTTGGAGTTCATGTAGGACGCAACCCGGGACGCCATCTGATCCCATGGAAGCAGTGTCTTTTGCTTTGGAGAGGGCGGCCTTCACCTGAGCATCAGAAATGTTTGGGAGGCTGCACTCTGCCGGGATAGATACTTGCTCTTTTGGGGGGAGGGGGTGGAGAAGTTTGCACTGAACCTGTCTGCCAGGATATTGGCGATGTCTGTGGGTTCAGTGTATTTTTTGTCGCTTAGAATCAACTCAGAACAAGTCTGGGAGTTGCATCCCAGGTTCCTAACATAACTGAAAAAAGCCTTATGATTGTCTTTAGTGTCCTGTGCAATTTTTCTCTCGAAGCTGGCCTTGATGGATTTTATGAGGGATCGTAATTTTTTTGCTAGTACTGATCAGAAATGCCCTCCCTTTTAGGGATTTTGCTCTATCATGTAGTAGCTTCCCCCTTCTGTTGTACAGTTTATTTATGGCTGGGGTCCACCAGACTGGACGCCTGCCTTTGGATGATTGGGTCTTGATTTTGTTTGGGATAGCATGATCCATGCATTCCTGGAGATGTCCGTAGAATGCGTTTATATAGGATTTATGTTTAATACTCTAGTACTGCAATTGCTTTTTTTAGAAGCCACCAGAATTAAACTCAGCAAGCCCTTACTATATCTATGCAATTCAGAGCCTGTATCACAGCTCACAAAATGGAACCCGAGAGAACTTTATTAAAATTTGGAGTAGTATTGATTCTCGTTTACAGGGAGAAAATCCTGCCACTTCTCACCCTTATAATTCCAGTCAAGATTGTGGCTTAATGGCTAAGATGTTTGCCTTACAAAACACAAGGTGCAGGGTTTAAGTCTCACAAGGGATAATTGGTTAGGCTTAAAATGGCTCGCAAGGGCAGTTATCTTAGTACTAAACTTGTTGTTGTGTGTTTCGGCTTTTCCTGGTTGGGGTCGCCACAGCGGAACTCCAGTCCCCTAATGATTGGCAGTATATTTTACGTGCCGAGTTGCCGGCCCTGACGCACACCCTCAACGAAGAAGGTACGCCGATTCACGCATGTCTCCACACAGAAGACGCTCTAGCTGAATAAGAATCGAACAGGACAACGTCTTACTGTAAAGCGACAACGCTACCGCGGCACCACCACCGCAGTTATCTTAGTACTAAACGATTAACCTAAAAGTGGGCTATGCCGCCCGCGGGGCAAATGGCTCATATGGGGAGTCACTGGGTTTTTATTTAAGAGGCTTCTAATCTGCCGTGTTCTCATTCCGAGCACAACTATTTAGGATATATAATACATCCGGACATTAGGTTATTCCTGAAGTTTGCTTGCATGCATCATAAAATCGCCCTTGGGTGAATAGATTAAACCAAACTAAGGGCCTACTGGTTTGACGACACACCCCTTTCGACAGAAGCTAAGGCAAACCAGAATAAGATGCATCAGAAAATATAATACGGGACAGTATTTAGTATTCACCAATGCTGCGAATTTCACACAGTCTACGTGACTGCAATACCAATAAAAATAATCTTTAATTAACATACACAATTTCGAGAAAAAGATAGCTTAATTGCGATACGCATATATAAACTACACCACCACCATTTGTTTAAATTATTTACGTCAAACAAGCTGCGACTGTCACGAATACGATGCGACAATATCACTGCTCTGTTACTACGACACTATTGTCAGCCAATCTAATTCTGAAGTGTTTATAATAGCGGCGCAGGCGCTTTGAAAAAGTTGAGGCTAGCTGTATGTCTTAAGCTGGTCAGTAGGGATTATGCCAAGGGAAAACGTCAGCTGAATTGGAGTTTGCCTTGTTAGGGTACTTAGCAGTTGTAAGTTGTAGTTATGATACTGTTGTAACTGTTTAAGAATTAAAGTAGAAATGAGTAGACACTTCATTTTTGTAGTTTATATCCTGTTTTGTGAGGGCCAAGGCGGTTGCATAATGTAGTAGAATTGACATATTCTTAATTTGAAGAGTGTTGTGTTTAAAACTGTACATGTAGTTCACGTAGCTCCACGTCATTCACGTATTGACATTTTTGTAAGACTGGGTGCATGCTTATTACTTTGAAAGCATTTTTACTCTGTAGGCTTTTTAGAAGTTGAAGCATTTTAAGTGTTTTTATTTATTACTGCTTTTGTTGTCTGTGTCAGCATGGCTAATTTATTATAGTGCAAAGTGTTGATTCAGAAGTGTACTTGTGTAGATTGGTCTGCCTTCAAAGTGTACATTGTTTTGTAACTTTATGTACCCTTTCACGAGGAGTTGTCAGCTTTGTTGCAAGAATAACCGCAGTGTTGCAGCCACAATTAAAAAGCATAACCTGCTAGATATCAATTGTGACTATTCAATGGGTTAATTTTGTGTAGGTGACATAATTGTAGACGGAAGTTCAGAAACAATGACTCGTGACATTATCCATAGATGTATTTAAGACCATGTGGTAATGGTGACGGTGTTTTTAAGTTTTGTAGATATTCCCAAGCTGTTCGTTACTCCCCAATTTTATTGATTTATCTAGATTTACTGACTGGTTACGTGGGATCGTTATATCTAGGTTGCCCTTGTTGTTTGACTTCAGATTTTCTTCTTTCCTTTTTTTTTTTTTTGAATAAGTGATCGCCATGGATAAATATTAACTGCAGTGCATTTATGTAAGAATATTTATTAAGTTCTGTTATGTTTTAAAATGTAGAGCATGTTTTGAAGAAATGGGCTTGATTTGCAGCCTCAAAAGAATGGGAACTGTAGATGGATTGGTTAAAAGACATTATTCAGCCATGGTTCAGAAGTAGTTCAATAAACAAAATGCATTTACCAACAAATTGTTTCACAAAGATGATACCAAGTTAACTTAAGATAATTCACTTTGAGAGTAGTAAGAACAGAATTAGTAAAAGCCGGGGCAGTAAAGGAGTTGTATTGCGCAAAACAGTATATAGCACTCTTCCAGGAATTGATATCGGTGTATAAGTAAAGGGATGTTAAGTGAAAGACATGTATAAAATATTGTATGATAACTATAAGAAGCAGTCATAGGAGGTTAGAAAAGATTGGGAATAGAGTTTGAAAATAAATTTACAAGTGAACAATGGGAGGACATATGTCTCCCAAGTTTGCAACACTGTCCAGAAGGTTTAGGATCTTTGTTTGGAAGTGTTTGTTTGCACAGGTGTTTATATACCCCAAGCAGACTTCAAATATTTTTTTCTCTGGTAGACAGCAAATGTTGGTTGTGTGATGAGGAAGAAGGAAGCAACTGGGAACATATATTTTGGGAGTGTGATGAGTTGGCAAAATTCCTTACAGAATACTCTATCATAAATATAAAGTGAGCAAATGACTGTTAACCAAGGACATCATTATTTTTTGAGCTGAAACACAGGGTCTGAATTGTCTAGACATTGTAAGGCCTTCTTAAATTGAATTATGTTTGCTGCCAAAACAATTTACTAGGAAGTGGAAGTCAAAGTCTAAACCAACTGTATTAGCAATATTGAGTATTATAAAATAACTGGAAGGGGGATTCTTTAGTAAAAGGAGGGAACACTTACACAGAAATAGAAATTGTGGGAAAAATACATGATATTCAGGAGGAGAAAGAGTAAGGTTTAAGGGAAGAAGGGAATACAGCAATTTATGTAATACTGGACTGAAGATATTTACAAAGGGGAAAAAAAAAGACCTGATTTATTTAAAATGGGGAAAATGTTAATATGGTTTGTTTTCTGTTAGTGCATGTTTGTCAGTGTCTTAAGGGATAATTTAATAAAGGGTTTAAACAATCAATTTGTTTGTTCTTTTTCATACAGTATAAAGAAAACTATTCATTTTTGTTGTATAGCCTGTTTTTTTTTTTTTTTGTATAAACAATACATAGATATTCCTAGGGTACATAATGTGTTTTTTTTTTTTTATTTAATGTATTATAACTTTTAGAAAACCTAAAGGGCAAATAAGAATAGCTGTTTCTTCGGATATATATTCTTTGTACATGGTTTATGTACAGTCACTATGACTTCAATCTTTTGATTTTGATTTTTTTTTTTTTTTACTGGTTGTCTTCATAGTGTGTATATATACTATCTTTTCCGTTTGGCTTGTATAATGGTTGAAAAAGGTTCATGAACCAGTCCACTTTTATGTGTTAATTTGCTATCCTTGTGTTATGCAAACTGCGAGTAAGTATATTTATTCTCATAGGCTGTGCTGGTAGAACAGCAGCATGTGTTGCACATTTCTATATTAGTAACAGTATTGAGATGCATATTTTTTCTGTTTATGTAGTCGCATCTGAAGGCATCGCCTCTTGTTAAATTGCCATCATAGATGCCTGCTGGTATCTGTTAGAAAACATTCCTCTCTTGAAGCTGTATGGCTGTCTGACTTCTAAGGAAAAGCACATTGTAAATGGTCATAAAATGTTTTACATTCAATATTGTATGGTTGATTTACTTGTAATAGAGGAATGTTTTGCCAGATATTAACAAATTGCTTATATTTTGGGACTGTATGATTTATCTCTGGCAAGGTATTTTATTTTGCAGGTCAGATAAAGGTTTATTTTGGAGAGTAGTGAGGAATGCAGACAGTGCTACCTTAAGAAGTGACATGGCTTGCAACACTGTTCTTTGAAACCTTACTCAGAAAATATATTTGCAGGCAGTATTATCTAATGCTTGCATTTGCTAGTAGATTTTTGTGAAGTTTTGTGTTATGATGCATCTTGTTAGTGGATTTGTTATTAAATGTTATATAGCTTTTATTTATTTTTTAAAGACATCATGCTCAATAAATACTTTTTTCTGTAATAAGTATTATGTGAGCTGTGTTTATTAAGAAGCCATATTAAAAAGGGGGATTTGTCATGTATGTTTTATATGGTAGTCTAGATGTCAATCTTCTAGCACTATAAGGGACACTTTTCTTAGATAAAAAAAAAAGTATCAGTAAATTCTTTAAGGATAATGATTAGGGTCACCCATCTGACTAACGATGCTCCACTTACAAATTAACAAATGTATTTACATTGAGGACTTTCCATTTGAATGCCGTACATAAATTCCATGTATGTGTGTAGCTAATAGTTGGTCTTTACCTCACAGTTGTAAGATACAAGGTCTGAGTCTGACGTATTTGTAAGTTTTATAATAGTCTGCTGAGTGAGATCATAGTGTTACCTGTGAACTGTATAGTATTACTTAGAGTGGATAAACAAAGTGTACACACCCCTGTTTAAATGCCAGGTTTTTGTGGTATACAAAAATGAGACCACAGTAAATCATTTCAAAACTTTTCCCACCTTTTAATGTGACCTATGACATGTACAATTCAATTCAAAAACCTGTTTGGGGGGGGGGGGATATAAAAAATAATTATTTATAACCTGTACAATTCAATTGAAAAACCTATTGGGGAGAAAACATAAAAAAAATAAATGTACAGTACGCTAGTTGCAAAGTGTGCACACCCTTAAACTAATACTTTGTTGAAGCACGTTTTGATTTAATTACAGCAGTCAGTCTTCTTAGGTAGGAGTCTGTCGGCATGGGACATCTTGACACGGCAATATTTGTCCACTCTTCCTTGCAAAAGCACTCCAAATCTGTCAGATTGCGAGAGCATCTCTTGTGCTCAGCCCACTTCAGGGCACCCCACAGATATCTATTGGATTTAGGTCTGGGCTCTGGCTGGGCTATTCCAGAACTTTAATTTTCTTCTAGTGAATCCATTCTTTTGTTGATTTGGATGTATGCTTGGTGTCATTGTCGTGGTGAAAGGTGAAATTCATCTTCGGCTTTCCAGCAGAAGACTGAAGGGTTTGGGCCACAGGTGAGTTATTTTCATAATTCCCTCCACCTTGACTAAAGCCCCAGTTCCAGCTGATGAAAAGCAACCCCAAAGCGTGATACTGCCACCGCCGTGCTTTGCATCACCAAAAGAACACCATCCCCATGGTGAAGTGTTGCGCCAAATATACCTTTTGGAATTGTGGCCAGGAAGTTTAACCTTGGTCTCATCAGACTAGAACACATTTTCCTTCATGCTTTTGGGAGACGTGATGTATTGTTTCGCAAATTTTAGCCAGGCTTGGATGTTTTCCTGTGTACGAAAATACTTCCTTCTTGTAACCGTACCCCATATTCCAGACATATGGAGAATACGGGAGATTGTTGTCGCATGTATTACACAACCAATACTTGTCAGAAATTCCTGTAGCTCATTCAGAGTTGCTGTAGGTCTCTTGGCAGCCTTTCTGACCAGTTTTCATCTTGTCTTTCCATCAGTTTTGGAGGGATGTCCAGTTCTTTGCAATGTCACTGTTGTCCCATGTTTTCTCCACTTTTGATGACAGTTTTCACTGTGTTCTATGGTGTATCCAGTGCTGTGGATAGTTTGTTTTTTTTTTTTTTTTGTTTTTTTGTACCCTTCTCCTGACTGATACCTTTCAACAATGAGATCCCTTTTGATGCTTTGTAAGCTCTCTGTGAACCACGGTTTTTGCTGTAGCAGGCAACTGAGTAAATGTTAGGAAAATCCTACTAGGACAGATGAACTTTTATTTGGGGTTAATCAGAGTCTCTTTATTTTGACAGGTGTGTACACAAGAAGACTAAATGCTGTAATTTAAATCAAAAGGTGCTTCAAAGTATTAGTTTAAGGGTGTGCACACTTATGCAATGAGCGTAATGTACGTTTTTTTTTTTTTTTTTTCCCCTAACAGATTTGTTTTTTTATTTATTTATTTTTTTCCAATTGAATTGTACAGGTTATAGGTCTAATTAAAGGTGGGAAAAGTTTTGAAATTATTTATTGTTGTCTCATTTTTTTATATCTTAAACCTGGCATTTTAACAGGGGTGTGTAAACGTTTTATATCCACTGTAGGTTCTTTAATTGGATGCTGCCACTTTATGCTGAAACTGGATGCTTTCTATTTAACCAGATATATAATGCTGCACTGTTAATTCAAGACCAATACAAGTAGCAGGTATTTATACTAATGCTTAACATTCTTGATTTAATTTATTTCATATGCATACTTGCTAGTGTGTTTTTTTTTTTTTTTTTTAACATTTTATTGTCCAGGGTGGCCACGGTGGTGCAGTGGTTAGCATTGCCGCCTCACAGCAAGAGGTTCTCCGGTTCCATCCTCGGCTGGGGTACCTTCTGTGTGGGGTCTGCATGTCCTCCCTGTGGTCGTGTGGGTTTCCTCCGGGTGCTTCGGTTTCCTCCCACATCCCAAAGACATGCTATAGGTGGATTGAACACTCTAAATTGGCCCTAGGTGTGAGTGCGTGCATGTGTGTGCCTTCTGTTGAAGGTTGGGCGCCGGGCTGGCAACTCGACACTGTAAAACTCCACTGCCAATCATGAGCGGACAGGTGATCCGCTGTGGTGACCCCTAACCAGGAAAAGCCGAAAGAAGAAGAATATTTTATTGTCCAAGTTATTCCCAGTAAGCCAATGACCTCTCTTCAGGGGAGACCCAAGGCGGTATTCATACTGACTAGGAGAAATGTGGCCAGTTCACTGTGGGGCCTCTTGCTATATTTTCAGTAATTGCCATAGGATCTTTTACATTCACCTGAGCTACCACTAACTTGGGCAGATGGGGCCTCAGTTTTATGTATCATCTGAAAGAGGAGTTGTACAGTTTTGTAGCGTATTCATTGTCAAACATGCTGATTCAGAATCACTCAATATTGTGCATGCTCAACATCTGAAGCCAGTTCATGCTCTAAAAAAGTCTTTGAACCAGCCCACCTCTAGTTAACAAATAAATGGTCCATATACAGCAAAAAATAAAGTTCTGGGACTTTTAATATGCAGTTTGTGGTTGACGGCTAATAAAATGTACTTTATAACCACTCAGACAATTGAGTCAGTGACCTGGTTTTTTCATCTGGAATCATGGGAGTAAATCACAAATAAGTAGAAGTGAAAGTCAACACAAATTGTTTTCAAAATGTGTACTCTGTTATGTTGACATTGTTTTTTAAGAGTTTGACATTCCCAGACTTTAACCCTTTGTAGGATCATTTAGTTTGGAAATTTTACACCGGATTAATGGGTAGATGTTTTCTGACTTTGGGTATACTGTTGGTTGTAATACAGCATAAACTGGAAACTTCATGCTTGCAATCGGGTACTTTAATATGCAAAATCTTGTTTTATTGTCATGAAATTATCAGAATGCACATCTTTTGTACTTCTCCCACCTGTTTTCCATGGTACTGAGCGTCCACCAGCAAACCAGTATTGCTCTTGAGTAAGCATTCTTTACTACATATTTTCTCCTCCTCATTTTCCCAGAGCTCTGATCTGCTTGACATCATCAACACACAGTCTGTGAGGGTACTGAATTGATCCTGCTGAAATAAATCTCTTAACTGTTCTACAGTGCTACTGCTTTATTTGTTGATTTTTGCACTTTTACATTTAAAACTGTGAAAGGGGAGCTAGCTTAGGTGGTAGAGCACCTGCTTTGCATGCAAGAGGTAGAGGAATCATCTCCGCATTCCTGGAGAGGCAGGTATGTATCCCAGAGACTACATCTTCTCTGGAATAGGCTGCCCATCCATGTGAAACAGAGTTCTCCTTAACCAATGCAAGTACAACTTGGGCAATTAAAGGGGGGCAGGAAATGTCATCTCTGGTTTGGCATTTGTCTCAATTTGTTCATCTCCTATACACCTGGTTGTATATGTTTCAACTCCTAAGATGCAAAACTTGTTAGAGATTTATTTCTAGACTTAAAAATCAACAGTCACTGTGAAACGTGTAAGAAAGCTTTGTGTAATTATTCTGTTGGTCATGGACTTGGAAGCCAGTTTCCTGTGAAGTGCCTGTGTAAATTTGGAGTGTTTGTGTGACAGTGGCCATTTTGCAATAGTGGCTAGTAGTGTCCTATATAGGGCACAGTCGCCTAGAAACCAAAATGTGCTAATAAAACCACCTCTGAAACCATACCACCAACGTGATGATTGTAGAGTGACTACTTTGTGCATTGAGTAGCACAGAGCCGGTAGTTTGCATGTTGAATGGCATACAACAGATAGGTTGCTTATTGAGTACCACTGCCCCTTGAATTAAGTATTCTATTGCCTAGTCTAATTTTTAGCACCCATAAGCAGCCCATTAATAACACCTTGTGCACCACACCTTTGTAGCTCACCCAGTAAAGGACCTAACCTTGTGAATGTGCGCACTCCCAATTTCTCTGCAGCCAGTTTTTGATATGAATATAATGCAGCAATGTAACAGTTGTGTAATGCTCACTGACTACCATTTAATCCTCAAAGAAATGTGCTGTATGCAAGAGATATGTATATACACAATGTCTCTGGACACAAGACTCTTGTGTACAAACACTTTAACAATCTTGTTAGAAACACACACTCTACACCCACCACACATAGACCTATGTATATTGGGGCACTTAAATGCAACCTTCCTAAACCTCAAAGACCTCCCTTACATTCCACCTGCAAAAATTGTCCTCCATAAACCTAACAGCACTCAACAGAATCAAGATACAAGTTTGCACATACAGCCACACCCAGTGGAGGTTCAAATGTCAAACCCGTAAGGCAAGCCAGTACACGGTCCAGGTGGAGGTTCAAATGTCAAACCCGTAAGGCAAGCCAGTACACGGTCCAGGACTCCTACAGTGGAGTCCCCTGTGAACAGACATACCGATACCCCACTCTCTAGGCTGAGTAAGGAAAAAACAATGGTCGTTTGCTTATCGGATCTGCCAAGTTACTCATGCACTCAGTCATTGCACCACAGGTACCGTTATGATTCACTCATAATCCCAGTAGGTGTGAATGACTTGAGATGTACCTCCCTAGACTGTATGTAGCTATTGTGGAGCTTGTGAACTAGGTGTCGCAGGCTGGTATGTGCCTAGCATTGAGCAACATTCTTCTTTACTTTAGCCAAGGATGATGCCACAGTGCAAACAGAGTATGTTTAATAGGTCTCATTTTTGTGTCATTGTAGAAGAATACAATATTTTGTTAACATGGGAGGACATTGTTAATAAACCATGTTTTTTTGCCAAGGATGGTCTTTTATTTGTCTCCTCTAAGCTTTAAAATATTGGTTAAAACATTGTCCTTTCCCATATTGCCCTTTTTAAGGCAATATGAAACTGACAAACCTTCCAACATAGCAAAATCTACTAGAGGAAATCCTAAAGGTGTTTTAGCTCAATGCCAGGAGTCTAAAACAAGAAGCTCTACTCGCTCTCTGTCCAAGCTCTCCTCAAATTGGCGAATGCAAATGTCTGTGGAGTTACCAGGACATCATTTAAAGCTGCAAGAGAGTACCTCTGCAGTGCAAGGCTTCTTTGCCTTCCATGCATGTAGACTAGCAACCACAGATGGTGCTAAATGTGGAGGTGTCTGAATCTACAAGCATATTTCTAGGTTAGTTAAACAGGATGACACACTGGAGTTCCTCCATGTTCAGATTACCTTAGCTTTCCAAGATGCTGTTTGGGACTTTGTCTATGTTTCATGAATCCCATAGCTCATACTTAAATATACTGGAGGCACTCGTCATTCAACCAGATACCATACTCATGGGGGAACTTTAATTCTCCTTTTATAAATTAGGAGTCCTGCACTACCTCAAATTTTCAGTTGCCAAGATTCCTAGACTTTGTGTATATCCTGGACCAGTTAGTGCATATGGCTTCTAGGGATACAAATGTATTGGACCTGGTACACACAAATGTGGGAGACCCCCCCCCCCCCCGTGTTGTCCTCTCTGGGAAGTTCAGATTGGAAAGCAGTCTCCTTCAAAATAATCAATTCTGTAACTGCAACAAACCTTATAATAGCTAGAAACTACTCCCAAAGTAAACTATCTTTTATTAAGTGATAATCTGTCACAATTTCCAGCACTTCCATACCTTGATAACACAGCACCCAGTGTGGAATTATTCACACAAGCTCTGTACAACCATGTCAGTGATTGCATAGAGGCTACTATCCCTACAAGAAGTAATCCCAAAACTAACTCGAAACAAACCCCTCTGGTGGAATTCAAAATTAAACAGGTTGTACAACAAAAGAAGAAATAGATAAAATTGGCACATGTAATACCAAAAAGATAAAAACTCTCATTCAACCCAATAGAGAACTGAGAGGACTAAATCAGTCCAGCGAAGCAAATTTTGAGATAAAGGTAGGATCGTAGGCCAAGGACAACATGAGGCTTTTTTTAGCTATGTCTGAAACCTCAAAGGCAGCACACAACAGTGTACTGATATGTTGGTAAATGGAGCCGCATTCATGGAACTGGGAGATATAGCAAATCTTATGGCTGACAGATATAGCTCCCAACTTTACCCTCCCCCAGACAATATCATGTAACATAATCCCTCCAACTTTTAGTCTGGAACAGGTCTTGGATGTACTCTCTAAGACCAAGAATACAGCTTTGATGTGCCCCAGTAATATCCCAGAATGCCTCCTAAATAACCGGAAACACAACCTGTCAGGGCCACTGGTGTCCCTGTTCAACAGTAGCCTCCTCACAGGCTTCATGCTATGCGAGTGTAAAATTGCAGCAGTCATTCCTGTGCATAACATCGGACCATCAGTGGATCCTGGGAATTAGACCAGTTAGTGTGACTAGTCTTGCGTGCAAAGCCATGGAAACTATTGTCAGTGACGCAGGAAACCTTCAGACACTGGACCCAACCCAGTTTGGTTTCATCAAAGACTGGTCGTGCCTGTTGAACCCAGTGGACTTCCTTGAGAAGGTCACGAAGGCAAATGTATGAGGGCACAAGGATGCATACTGTGTTCTTTAACCTAGCTAAGGCATTTGATAGAAAACACTCCTGAGCACTGTTAAACTCATGAATTGGGTGTTAACCTCTCTAGAACTTGCTGGATAACCATCTGGCTCACAGACAGGATCTAGGAAGTTTGGATTGGAGGGCCATCTCCACAAAGAGGCCGGTTGCCAGTACATTCCCCCAGGGTTCTGTGCTGGGTCCACTCCCACTTTTTGACATCCATTTTTCAGAAGTTAAGGCCAATGTCATGGGCCTCTGGCTAACCGTGATTGCAAGCAAGAAGCAATCACAGACCCCCCCCCCCCACCTCCCAAGATGCTAATATGTTGCAAGACAGTCTAACATACATTAGTGATTGGTGTCAAAGCCACAGCTTAACACTCAATCCCAAAACATGTATGATACCTTTTAGGCATGTTGGCCACCCAGTTGAACTACCTCATTGATAAAACACTCCTAAAAGTAGATGGCATAGTTGAGGATTTGGGGACTCGTGTAGATGGCATACTGGCTTTCATACGCCTTTCAATCAACGTGTCTGTTTTTATAAGAAAATTATTCAATGTCTGTCACTTGTCTTGTGAGGGCGTCTAGGTTCAGGGAAGTTATCATGGTGCTGAACTTGGCTGTCATCCGACCCATCATTTAGTATAATGCCACCTTCTGTAGGTACCTAACAAGGCACATGCTATAACTGGAATGTTCACAGAGGTTCCTCACAAAAAGAATACAGGTTGTAAACACATGTTCTGTGTGGATTGCATATCTCTGCACTCTGTTTCCTACTAACTGCTGAGAGGTGATTTATGCCTGACATATGAGGCATCATTGGATCCTGCTGTTATCGACCTTTTTTGCATGTCTGCAAAGCGAACACCAGGATTACTAGTTCTAAGGATTTAAACGTTGCTTGTGACTTAAATAGGACATGTTGGAGGGCTGGGTATATATCCCAGAGAATACTCCTTCTCTGGAATAGGCTTCCCATTCATGTGAAGCAGGGCTGTACCCTAACCCTGTTGAAGTGCAACCTGGGCCAGTGGATTAGAAGTCGTAAATTCATCCCTGGTCTGATACCTACGTCTCTGATGTGCAGACACAGATGTTTAAATTAAGCCCTAATGAGCATGTACCCCTTAAAATAACCTCTTGGGTATAGTAACTAATGGGGTACATTGGGTTGCATGGCTAGGCTTCTAAAGGCTCCAATGGTTATTAGCTTAGTGCACACCTATGATTCTATATCTGTAAGTAAATATGCATAGGTGGCAAGACTACATGTATCTATACAAAACTCTGTATCAGTTTTACGTGTATAAAACATTTTAGTTTATTAAACAATTTTATCCATGGTAAAGATTTGAAAAGGAGGAGACGTCATACTAGGATAACAAATTTTTCACTGGCAAATGTTTAATTACTGCACTGGTTTTAAGATGCAAAAGAAAAAAGTAATAATTTTAGTGAGGAATATGGCTCTGATAAAGTTCTTTGCAGTAGTAAGAATTGCCACCATTGGAAGTAAGAGCTGTTAATTCACCCAAGCACCCTTATAACCAGTGCATAAAATGGAGCTTTGTTAATAAGAGAGTTCCATGTATATGTCTTAAAATTTCTATTTTGGAGGGATGTAGCCTAAATGAGAACTGCTTACATATTGAAGGTAGTGTTTTTAATTTCTTCCTTGGATCCATTATTCTTGTGTGCAGGGTTTGAATGTGGCCATGTTTGCATTCTGGTTTCAGGAAATGGTAGTTCCTAAAGAAGCATGTTTAAATCTGTCAGAGTGCAGGTTCACCAGACTATTTATTTAAAACTGTATACAGGCTAAAGGTAAGTACCAATTTAATAAAGTACATAATTAGTAGGGATCCAAGAGGCTCCATTTTTCATGTATAATGTTGAGAACTTGGAAGTGACTTTTGGTTTAATTTCTCCATGTGTAGGTTTCTAATTCTATGATGGGAATGAATCTTATTCCTAAGTCGGGGTATGATTTTAAAGTTCATGGTTGTTATTGTTTCAGTCTTTGACTTCCATCAGACTTGTTCCATGTTTAAGTTAGAGCTGTTGTAATCAAGCCTAGGTCTACAGAATGTTATAAATTGTTCATGCTCGTTATCGTGATTACATGAGCGTCTTGCCAGATAAATACTGAGAGTTTCATTTGTAATGCCCTTTAAGGATTTTATGAACTGAGAGAATGCAGCTAAATAGTGACTAGAAGTAATTCTTTCATCTATGCATACTGAGTAGATAAAGTAGAATGGTCTTGAAGTGCAGTTCACGTTATTCAAAGTTTAGAAAATTTCACTTTTATTAATACATTGATTCAGCCTTGTCCCAAAATATGAATTTGCATAAAAACATAAGTTTTATAATTTTACTGTTATGCAGATTTTTTTTTAAAGGATTACCTGGGGTTCAGAAACATATCCTCTGTAATGGAGATGAGCTTCCTGCGAATCCGTTAACAAAATGAAAACTCGCAGCTTAAAATGCAACTAATTACTGATCCCAGAGTAGGACCTGTTTTGAGGGAGGAAAAGTCACAGTAGCAGCTATTGAACAAGCACAGTTGTCAAACGTAGAGCTCCTCTCCTGCACATGCACTAAAAGCAAGAAGGTGAGGAAAGTACCATGAGACGTTAAGGGCCACTATGCAGTTTAAATCTATTTTTGACCAGAATAAAAGAGTGCAGATGGTGGTATGGACAGTAGGAAAAAGGGAGCAGTAAGCAGAGGGGAAGCACACAAGGGAATTGGGTAAGGAAAGAATATGATTGGGTGGGGTGGGGAATTGGGTAAGGAAAGAATATGATTGGGTGGGGTATGAAGGGTAACTCTTCCCCCCCCCTCCCCAGAGGAAAAGGAGGGATGTAAGGGAAGTTAAAGCTATGGTAAGAAGTTGGGGGTAGATGGCAGGGGCAAATACACAAATGTAGCAGAGACTAGAGGGGAGGTGCTGTCATACTGAGGTAGTGAGGAGGGCTGTGGATTTAGCGACCATCAGCCAAACAAATGAAGGACACTGGGTGGCTTGGACAACAAATGGGGGATGGCTTGGACACAGAAGGGAGGGATACACTGTGATGGGGTATAGGGTGGATGTGTTCTCTTATTTCATCATGCCCATGTCCTCTCCATAAGGTCATGTAGCACTTTGTCACCCTCTCCACTAGGTCCGGACAGTGATGTTTTTAGGAAGGAAACATCTCTTCCAACAACAAGAAGAGTCTTTCCAGGTGGCTGATGCTGGCACTTGTCTGCCAGTCCATTAGCTCCTCCACTGTGTGCCAGGTCACTATGGGCTATGTATTGCATGCCCATTAGTAGAACTACTGTTGAACAACTGAGCTCGGAGATTATGAAGCGCCATCTGAAACTGGGGAGGATGGTAAATCACTCTCACTCTCCATGTTCAGCTACTGGGAAAGTGGCCCCAGTTGGTTCAAGGGCATATTCTGGAGCTGGCTGGGCCACTGGGGATGGTGGCACCTGTTCTTGACGCTGGCAGTGTCATAGTAGCTGCAGAAATAAAATATTTAGGGGAAGGGGGAAGGAGAAGTTTGTTTTGATTCGGTAGTTGGTAAATATAATTACTGAGCTGTCCTTCAGATATTTTGCTACTCCAATGTTACCTAAAGGTTGCAATGTCCTATCCAAGAAGATGCTCTTAGTAAAATATCATCAGAGTGCAATACATCTACCGCCTAGTACTTGTAGGTGTATTATCAGTACACTGCCTTACAGAGTGCCGGAACATCATTCTGTCAGTATGACTACTGCCTTTTCATTCCTCTGGCATACCACTGAAATGGGTGCACACCGTCTACCTGGCTGATGAACCAGGGTCCCAAAACGGTGTCAATACCAAGACTTGCAGATATATCTGCAGCATTCCCATTGTACTGTTTCAGGTATGCAGATAGCTTTCTCAGAACTAACGCAGTTAAAAAAAAATTCTCAAGCAAGAAAATTTCAATGAAGAAAGTGAAGGACGTGTGCTGCCCTGCACTTAGGCATGCTGTCCTCCTGTAGAGTAGGACAGTATTCTCCTGAATAGCAGGAGAGTATTCTCCTGAATAGCTGCCTGAGCTGTGAAGAGCAAGGATTCATATACATGCTGCCAGTGTATTAAGCAGCTAACAAAGCATTTTTAAAAACTGCAGTATCCTATTTAAAATGTATCTAGGGTGTCCTTACATTTCCTTTTTCTTCCTATTGGTGCAGAAGGTCAAGGTTGGGTCTGCACTCGCTCACCAGAGTGAGGTGTGTTAGTGGCATCACTGACAGCACCCCAAGACTATGCTAGGCATCAACCTTTTATACTGGCAACCCTCAAAGAAGCCTTCAAACAGGTGCTGGAGGTGGTCTCTGTGCAAGTAAGTAATGTTGGCCTCTGTGGTGCAGCAAGGAATCAATGTGTCAGAAAGGGTGCCATTGGAAGCCATTCCAGATAAAAATTGCTAGTATCTCATGGTCACACCCATTTTCTTTTTTGGCAGTTGCCAAAAAACATGGGGCATGTCAGTAAATTAACCACTGGGGGTATGAAACATTGCCAGTATAAATAGTTTCAGGTTGGCATAAAGTTGTGAGGAAATGGCACTACTTGTATGCACCCTCTCCATGACATTTGCTCATCTTACTGCGCCTTAGTGCATTCATTGGCTAGAGAGGTTGCATATGTTAAACGGTACCCCAATTTGTGTCATCAAGCTGCACATGCCTGTTCTGTGGTTCTTATGCAGGTTTAAGAGACTGTGAGAGCCTTTCAGCATGACTGGTTATGCTGTGATCCTTAGAGCGATTCAAATGTGATCATGAATTGAATTGAGTGCACACATTTGCATAATTATGCTCAGAGCCTCACACTGACACAATATAAACCCTTGCAGCGTCAGAGTGGCTCACTGTGCTGTGGAAGACTACATGTAGCATCTTTTATGGCAGTCTGCTACTCTGTAAGGTTCGCAGAACAAGGAAAGCAACATTACCGGCTTTGTAAGATAAGACAGACTTTCTCCTTTCCTGGTTGGTCTTGCCTAAGACTGACTTGTACAAATGTCCAAGGAATCTGACTTTTTAACTTTAGAAACAATTTTAACTTACTGCTGTAGTAAACATGCTATTAAGTCAGATCTGCTATTGAAGTAGTGAGGCTGACTAAGAACAAACTGCTTGTAGTGAAGTTAACTCTGCATGTAAAGGTGCAAAGCAAAACTCTGTATAAAGTGTACAAGAGATTATTGAAGGTGTCAGGAATGTGCTCTGCTGCTGTATGTGTATGTGCCCATCTTTCTGCTGTATGATGACAGTGTAGTAAAGACATGCTCAGTCACCCATTCATTAAAATCGGTGTCCTGTGCTACCATTGTATAAGTTTTTTTTTTTTTTTTGGGGGGGGGGGGTACTTTTAGACTGCAGTAGTAGCTTGCATATATTTTGGCTTTGTTTTTTATATATATATATATATATATATATATATATATATATATATATATATATATATATATAAAAAAGGGGGTTAAATATTTGCTATCACTACTTCTGTAAATTCTTATGGGGCTAAGTTTTGTTGTCCTTTGTGGTGTAACATAATGTGGTTCTGAAGCATAGCATGCATGCTAGACTGTTATGACTGCTTGTTTCTTGATGGTGATTGCGGGTGGCTGGAAGAAGTGGCAGTATTTGTGACTTGGGAGATGTTACACCACTATGTCTAATTTTAACATGATGTATGTTTTAGAGACTTCTACCTGACGCAGCATGAATAACATTTCAAGGCTATCCCTATCTGTGTATTCCTCCACACAATATAATGCCTGGCAAGCGAAAGCCATGGAAATGCTAGTTTCTTCATGTGAAGAATGAGATCTTGCAGCAGGCTGTCCATCTCCACCGGCCGACATATTTAGCCAGGAAGCATCTGACTAGCTCTACTTTTGCTGTGCATAGCAAGATGTAGTAAGTTATATGAAGGCTGTTGGTGGCCAAGGCAGGAGCTACAAGCAAGTCTGCCACCAGCATAATCAGATGCAGAGAAACATGCTACCCACGTTGTATGGGAGGGAAGGGTGACTGGCGGTGGCCCTTCAGCTAAACTGTTAAGTGAGACTGAGGAGTTCCTTTTGTCTTTCTGTAATGGGGTCAGAGTCATTCCTGTCGCACAGTGGTTTGCTGGACTCTGGAGAAGAATTGCGTAGTGTTCCTAGTTTCTGTATTAGCGATGCCCCAGGTGTGTGACAATCTTCTGGAAGTAAGTGCATATGGTTGAATGGTGTACTTGGTGCATATTACTAATGTACATTTCTCTTGTTTGTGAAAGAACATTAGGGCTACAAACAACAAGAGTACTCACACAAGGTATGGTCTTATCTTTTATCATTCACAAGGTATAATCTATCTTTTAGCATTCTTTGCGGTTATTGTTACACTGGAAAGAAATTATTAAAGTTGATGGGTCTTGACTTGCTGTGAGTAATTTTAATTTGGTGCCTTCACATACTTGTCAGGCTCTACTGCCTTGGATATTCCACTACTTTTTATTGGAGACGGGTCTGATTTTTGGCAGTGATCAGATGGCACTGTCAGGTAGCATGGTGTGTGTTGGATACAGGGAAGTGAAATTTTGATCCTCTACCCAGTTTGTGAACATGGCTTCACTGTCTGTGCAGAACATACTTAAGACATTCAAATTACTAGTGAAGGGCAGGTTGCACTGACAAATCTAAGCAGGAAGATATTTTTTCTCCTGTAGCACAGCCCTCATGTTCACTGGGAACTCAACAGGGAGTGGGTGAAACGGGGTAGCTCGTGTACTGGTGAGCATAAATGCCATGGGCACCCACTCCCCACTTGAACTAGCTCTTTAAGTGTCTGCAATACACTATGTGCATGGCCAACTGCACTTTGTCTTTTGCTGAGATGATGCATATTTTACAGTATGCATATTGGTATTAATTTGTATGATCTCTTAGACATATTCTTACATGAACGAGTTGCAGGAGTTGTGCCAAACTTGCACCCATAGCCACTCCATGTCTGGCTGTAGTATTGATAGCTGTCCTTGGAGTGGGGAGGCCTAGATGTAGCGCACACACTGCCACCACTTTTATCCCAACATGTTGTGTGGAGGTGCATACAGCTAGACAAGGATGTCCACAAGGGCATGGTGCTCGTGTCAGTGCCACATCTGGTACAGTCCATCACTTGGTTTCACTCGGCACACACATATATTGCAGGGACTTGTTTCTGCCTGTGACACTCCAAAGGGGAGGCAGCTGTTATGGACTGGGGCATGCACCGGATGCCTGCAGTGTGTTGTGTGTGCACTGGACCTGTCCTTTGGGCCCCGCCATAGCTCTACAACATCTGCTTATGTTGCATCCTGGCAGACATGCACAGACCAGGGGAGGATCCAAGACATGCACACACATGCTCTGTAGTATCCTTTCATACCGCTGTACAGCTGGGGTCTTGGTCCAAGTATTGGAGTGTGAAGACTGGATCAGGTAAGATAAGAAAGTAATGTACTTACCATAACAATAGATCTTGATGATCTGTGTTCTCCCACTGTAATATACCCACCCAGTGTCCTCTTTTCCAATAAAAATCTTCGTCTGAACCAATCTGGAATATATGATGCAGGTTGATATGCTTAGTTTTTCATTCCTTTGCCATAAATGTGCATTGGAGGATGAATACTCCTAGGAATACATTGCTTGCAGCTTTAGCTGTAGCGGCCAAACATGATCTACAGACAGGAAAGGTGGAGGTGAATTATGAGAATGAGAAGAAGAGCTAAAGCTAATGTAATGAGAGATTCCAAAAATTTGCTGGTAGGATGCCTGTGGCTGATGGTCCAAGTGTTGCAGTGCGAGGACACAGGATATGCAGGACACAGGTGTTATGCAGGTTATCACTTTTTTTCCTAAATTTTATTTAAATTTACAAGGTGCAAACTTTTAGAACCAATACAGAACTATTTCATAAAAATAAACTAGAACAAATCATAAAATGTATCTAAAACCAAGTATTAGACTAATAAACTACAATAATTCCTACTGTGTACAAAGAGAGCATTTGAGAAGGACAATCCCTGTAGCCTCTTAATCCTGCTGTGTTCCCACCCTCAAAAAAAAAAAAAAAAAAAAAATATCTTCAGCTGCTCTTAGTTACTGTTTTTCGGGCTGTTATCTGTTCAGTTGTTCTTACTCTGCACTTCTTACTGCTTGTTAATAGCCTTCTAATTTAATGCCTTCTGCACTTGTTTTTTAGTCATTTGTTAATTTAATTAAACTGTATTTACCGTAATATTGATATACGTGTGCTAGCCTAAAAAAATCCTAGCTTGTTTCCTGTAACTTTAGCCCAGATACAGACTTGCTGTAGCCAGGACTGTTTGTAAGCTCCTGAGCCCCCCAAGCCTTTCTGTGTTGGAGGGAAGTCTTCTAGCTTATCAGTGGGAGTGGTAAGCATTAGGTAGCCTATCTACCACAAGAGGAGTGGTTCCTGGCCCAGAAATTGTAGCTACTGGTCATTTGGGCAGTTTTTCCAATCTCTTTCAACTTTCAGGTTTAAAAGCCGCACTTGTGCTAGTTTCCTGTTACTAACCTAGTCCAGATAGAGTTGCTGTATCCAGGACTTTTGGTAAGCTTCTGAGCCCCGCAAGCCTTTCCGTGTTGGAGGGAAGCCGCCTAGCTTATCTACCACAAGAGGAGTGGTTCTGGCTCAGAAATTGTGGTTTATTGGCCGTTTTGATCAGTTTTTTTTTCCCATCTCTCCCAACTTTCTGGTTTTAAAGCCCATGTTTGTGCTTGATCTCCACCTTTGTTGTAACTAGGACTGTGTGTAAGCTTCTGAGCCCCCAAGCCTTTGTGTTGGAGTGCAGCCTTCTAGCTTATCAGTGGGAGTGGTAAGTACTAGGTAGCCTGTCTACCACAAGAGGAGTAGTTCTTGGCCCAGGAATTGTAGTTTACTGAGCATTCGTATAACACCACATCTGTGCTTGTTTTCCATCTTTCCTGTAACTAACCTACTGGAAAGCACTAGAAAGCCTTAAACTGATTTAAGCCTTCTAGCTTAAAAGAGAGACTTTGGAGTGATTGAGTATCAGTTTTCTGTATTTTCTTGCTGTACTTAACTGTTTTCCTGCCTAAATGCTGATTTTCCAGCACTTAAAAGCTAGGTTTTTTTTTCACATATTGTACTTATTTGACTGCCTGCACTTTTTAAAAAGTTGTTTTTTGTTTAAATTGTTACTGTTTTAGGCTACAGTCCTGTGGTGGTGGTGCTGCGGTAGCATTGTCTCCTCAGACGCTGTCCTGTTCTATTCTCAGCTAGAGCGTCTTCTGCGTGGAGACGTGTGTGAATGGGCGTACCTTCGTTGAAGGTTGTGCGTCAGGGCTGGTAACTCGGCACGTAAAAATCAACTACCAATCATTAGCGGACCGGAGTTCCTCTGTGGCGACCCCTAACCGGGAAAAGCCGAAAGACGCAACAACTGTTGTAGGCTACACACTAAAAGTGCGATAGCCTTTTCTGATCACTTGTAGTCGTTTAAAGTTGTTTCAAGTGTGCTTTTTACTGTTTTTGCCTTATCTTTAAAAAAATAAATAAATTTCTTGTTTCCCACTTTTCTAAGCTAGTATAGTCCATTTTTCAGGCTAGTGCTGAATTCAGGGCTGTGTTACAAGTTTCTGAGTTGCCCATACCTTACGCGGATAGAGGGAAGTTTCTCTGCTCACCTGTGAGAGAGGGGAACTTTGAGAAGGCATCTGTCCCTGGAGGAGTGGTTCCAGCCCAGAACTTTAGTAGTTTAAAAAAACGTGTTGCACGGTTTTGTGCGCCGGGCAGCACCGGTTAGCTAGGGTTAAATTATTCCCAGCTCCACTAAGTCTCCTCTTCAGTTTTTCACTTGAAACTAGTCTAACTCTCAACCTAAGCACTCAAAAAGCATCCTACAGTCTAGCACTTGCTCAGACCCAATAGCAAGCACTAATATACCCTGACATTTAACTGCCCAGCAGGGCAAGGCTCTTAATCCACCCCTGACCAACCAAGTGACTAAGCAGCTCACCCTACTATTCAGGCATGACCAAAGGGCAACTTCAGGTGTACTCTCCAGTCTAGCTGGTGAATCTGGGTATCCTGAGGCAGTGTTACAACTGCCTCATGTACACAGACAGCTCTCTCCTCCTACCACAAAACACTAACGTATGTGAGAGATGCAGTTGTATAGCCAAACTGGAGGTTAAGGTATCTCCACCCAAGACTGGAACAGACAGTCATGAGGAGAAGATTAACACTTGCACTACACCTCCAGCCTCACATAGACCTACTAAACCAGCACTGGCAAAAAATACACAAAATCATACTCTGAGGCTCTAAATAAAAACCAGCAAAAGCATCCGAGAGCTCCAAAGCAGACACCCACAAAACCTACACCTCCCGTCACAAACCAGACAGCACATAAAACACAATCAATGTGCTGCAAATAACATACCTGACACACTAGTAATAGGTGACTCAATAGTCAGGCACACTGATGGCCCCACTCACTAGGCTGGACAAGGAGAAGGTTACTGTTAGCTGCTTGTCGGGAGCCAGAATCTGCCACATAACATGAGCACTCCCAGGTCACTCCAGAACAAGTACAAATATGACTCTGTCATTGTTCATGTTGGTGTGAATAACCTGAGCCGTGCCTCCCTGGACTACATGAAAAGATACGTGGATGAGCTCTCTGATCATGTAGCCCAGGAGGGTATGACCCTGACCCTGAATTGCATCCTGCCCTCACCAAGAATGATACCTCAGTATAAAGAAAAAATGATAAAATTTCAACAATTGGCTAAGCTTCTGGTGTCATTCAAAGGAGATCCAGTGTCTGTCAGCCTGGGATGACATGCTTGACAAGCTGCGTTGCTTTGCAAGAGACTGCTTGCACCTGTCACCCCTTGGCTTTCGAATACTGGCCAAGGCTCTTGCTGCCCCCATAGTGCCTTTTTTAGGCAAGGCTCAAAATTCAAACCCACCTCCGTAAACAGCACAAGTAAAAAAAAAAAAAAAATGAGGGTTATGCTACTCAACACCAGGAGTTTAAATCTCAAAATGCATGCGTTCGAAACACTCCTAAATATGGAGAACGTCGACATTTTGTGCAGTAACTGAAACCTGGTTCAAGGCTTCAGAGAGCATTCCAGCACTACAACTCGTACCACACATTTTGGCCACACAACACAGACCAAAACACAAAAGAAGGGGGTGTATCCATATTCATCAAGGATAACCCACACCTCCAGGTTAGTGGCGCAGCATGATACCTCAGTTGCACATGGATGATCTCAAACATCGGGCAAATCTGCAATACAAATTGTGGCCTGCTACATATCACCCTCCATGACCCAGGATCACCACTCCGCCTTTCTGGAGACACTGGAAAACATGAAGGTCCTACCAAACACTCTGACCTTGGGAGATTTAAATTACCCTACCATTAACTGGGAAAACAACTTGAGTAAAAACTCCCAGGCTCGGCGCTTCCTGGAATTTATCAACTCAAATGCCCTGGATCAGCTGGTAAACTCCCCTACCAGAGGCCACAACATATTGGACCTGGTCATCACCAACATGAGTGACAGGTGCTCCGTACCGGAGGTCAACCCGTCACTGGTTAGATCAGACCATAAACTAATCGCCCTGGATGTCCACACCCCATCACCACCCCCAACCAAGGAAACCACAGTGAAAAACTTTTCTAAAGCAAACTTCACCTTACTTAAGGCAGAGGTGGTAAGTTTCACAGCCCCCACGCTAAAGGATAACACTGCCCAAGATGCAGAATCCTTTACAATTGTACTCTATGAGCACCTACAAGGATGCATGGATCGTGCCATCCCTAGCAAAGCCAAGAGTCACTCCCTAAGAGAAGAAAACCAGTCTGGTGGACCCCTGCCATAAACAGGTTATACAACAAAAGGAGGAAACTAGTTCAGAAAAAAAGCAAATCCCAAGAAGGAAAGACATCCCTGATCAGTATCGGTAAGAAACTAAGGTCCCTCATAAAATAATCCAAGGCTAACTTCGAAAGAAAAATAGCTAAGGATTCGAAAGATAACCACAAAGTCTTCTGTAGCTATGTCAAGAATCTAAGTGGCAACTCACAGATATGCTCTGAGATAGTGCAAAGTAGCACAAAATATACTGAACCTACTGATATTGCCAACATACTGGCAGATAGATTAAGTGCAAACTTCACCTCCCTCTCCCCTTCAAAATGGCCCACAACAATACTGGAAAAGTGTAGTGTCCCGGAAATCACAGGTGATAACAGCCCTTTCAAAAGCCAAAACACCACATCAATGGGGGCCAGATGGTGTCCCAGGCTGTGTCTTGAACGAACTAACCCCCCACCTAAACATGCTGTTCAACCTCGGCCTATCCACAGGCTACGTGCCCATAGAATGGTGCACAACAATGGTTATTCCGCTCCACAAAGGAGGGGCCACAACTGACCCTGGTAACTATCACCCCATAAGCCTGACTAGCCTGGTCTGCAAGGCTATGGAGCGCATAATCATAGAACTCATTTAAAAAAGACATTGGGAACCTCCAAACACTTGACCTGACCCAGTTCGGCTTTAAGGGCAGATCATGCCTACTAAACCTGGTTGACTTCTTCGAGACAGTTAGTTACCAAGGCCATAGACTAGGGAAAGGTGGTTCTCACAGCCTACCTTGATCTCGCAAAGGCGTTCAACACCATTCCTCACTTGGGTATTATAGAAAAACTCACCAGCCTGAACATAAACCCCTACGTCACAAGATGGGTTGCCAACTGGCTTACAGATAGAACTCACACAGTAAGAATAGCGGGCTCCAGGTCTGACTCTAAACCAGTCACAAGTGGTGTCCCGCAAGGCTCTGTTCTGGGACCCCTACTGTTCGGCATATATTTCTCAGAAGTACAGGCAAACACAAGAGGACTATGGCCAACAAAGTTTGCCGATGACTGCAAACTGGGAGCCATAATTGAGACTCTGGCTGACACTGACATCTTCCAAAAAGACCTTACTGAGACAGACACCTGGTGTCAGTCATGACCTCAAGCTAAATGTCAAAAAATGCATAGTCATCCCATTTGGGGAAAAACAAAACACCCATGAATTACCACATAGGCAGCAGCCCCTTTAATACAGAAGAGGTAATAAGAGATCTGGGGACCCAGGTAGATAGTAATCTCTCCTTTGACAATCATATTACCAAAGTAGTTAGGAAATCCTTCTTTGTGGCCCATCCTAATTACTAAGGGTTTTGCATCTAGAAATAGAGGTTATAGTGCCCCTCTACTCGTCACTCATCAGACCCATTATAGAGTACAATGCCCCATTTGGGATGTACCTCACAAGACACTTCCAACAGCTGGAAAGACCACAAAAGCACCTCACCAAGAGGATTACTGGCCTCAAACATATGTCCTATGCAGCCCGACTGAAAAAACTCAGGCTGTACTCCGTGGCATATCACTTACTCGGAGGTGATCTCTGCCTGACTTACAACTTAGATTTGATGGACATGCTCCAACTAAAGAAATCCAAGTCACTGAGAGCCACGCGCTCTAGTGAGCTAAACCTCGCCACAACAATAAATAGAACATGCTGGAGGGATAGATTCCTGTCACAGAGACTCCTCATGCTTTGGAACAAAATTCCTAACTACATTAGGCAGAGCCCCTCACTAACTCTTCAAGAGAAGCCTTGATGAGTGGATGGGTAACAAAGTACACCCCTGGGATCACTTCATTGGCTCTGCTGGACAGAGGCGCAGTTAATTAATCAATGGGGCGGTGAAAGCTGACGCACTCTGGCTAGGCTTATAAATGCCCTCTGGCAGCCTAGTACCTACCTATGAACCTATAATGAAAGTAGCCCATCAGACTCCATATTGTACATCAGTATAGCAATAAATCATGTCAAAGCACTTGATCCGATTTAAAAAGGTCTTTTATATGGCTGCTTTGTACCCGTCTAATAACTTCACCAGTGTGAGGGGGGGGCACCTGAATTCTTCAACGGAGAGAATATTGCCTACATTTTTGGACAAAAAAAATTCTAACTGAACTTCTTTGCTGAGGTTGCAGCCCCCCCCCCCCCCTTGTTCACATGGGTTTTCTCAGGTAGTTTGGTTTCCGTCCTTTTTTCCAGTAATTTTCCTTGTTCTCTAATGTTTAGCACAAATTATTTGACAACACTGGCTAGGGCCCAACAAAACTCGATTGAGATTCACAATTGGTGCCAAAAATCCAAAAATTCCCAACCAACCAGCTAAGGATCTTGAATATATGGTGCCAAGCTTTTATATAAGGTGGTCCAGTAGTTTCTAACTTTGAAACGCTCCCAGATCATGTGTAGAATGTCCGTCTGCTTCTGGGCTGCTACATGTGCAGTAGTCACTATGGGGAGCTAGACATAAGCATTCCTTCTTACATTGGTACTACCTATGTAAAAGATATAACTGGTTGTAATATTTAGGTAATTTCTTCAACTTTCTAAGCAACCCCATACCTGTTCCCACTGCTCTCAACGGACTTTACCTCTGTGGGTGTTGTATAATGTAATGGTTGTAATCACTTGAGCTGGCCTGTAGTTGCTCAATTTCTAGCCTTCAGACCTACTGTTTTAATGACAATTGGGTGGTGCCAAATTTAATTGCTAGGGCACACTTACCCAAGCCAAATGGCCTAGTCTCCTCACTCCTTCATGCAGCTATAAGAGCCAGTCCCACAAAAAGACAAGACTTTCCAAGACCATAGTAAATATTTCCCCTCAAGGTCTTGATTGGGCAGATCCCCTTAGGTAATGCAGTAAAAAAAAAAGTCTGCTACCTTTCTAGCTATGTGTGCGGAATGCCGACGCTACAGTAGTATTTCAGAACATAAGCTATAGAGGCCGAAATTCTCCTGCCCATGAAGGTCTAGTATTATAAGTATATAGCTTTAGTTTTTTTTTCCAACAATGACTGTTCAAATCAAATGACTAAACAGTGTACAGAATTGCGATCGTGTGTGTATATGTAAATTTAAAGAATCCTCATTTTGTTTAATGTTTTACTTTTATTAAAAAGTTTGTTTTTCTTTCCTTCAGCTGGAGTGAATCTGTTCATGAATGTAAGCCTACTGATGAGTATTCCAGTATGTAGTTCTAAAAAGGCAGAAGGATGAATGGCTGAAATATGTCTAGTTGTGTTTCATTAACTCCAAGCTGTTTCTATATATTGGGCATGAACAGTTTTCTGTTGTTGTCCGTGGTAGAAGTAATTTAAGTATCTCCTATTCCAAATTTGGATCTCAGCTTCAGTGTAGGAGTGAGAAGTATTTTTACATCTGGCAGTGCAGTGGTGCAACGGTTAGCGTTGTCACCTTACAGCAAGAAGTTTTCCGGTTCAATTCTCTGCTGGGGTGCCTTCTTTCCGGAATCTGCATGTCCTCCCTGCATTTGCGTGCGTCTCCTCTGGGTGCTGTGGATTCCTCCCACATTTCAAAGACCTGCATCTGGAGCCTTTCTCCCCGGGTCTCTGCTGAAAATGGGATCTGTCCCAGCTGGACTTTCTGGTAAACCTAATGTTTGACTAAAATAACTAAATAAAGAAGAAATCAGTCTTTAAAACCTGCATCTCTATTCTTGTAAGAGCTTTAAAACTTGCAGTACACTTTGAGCTGTCATACACACAAAACACAATGTTCTACCTTCCATATTGCTGTGTATTACCTGCTGTTTGAGTTGTAACATGAGACTGAAATGTACCATTGAAAGGTGCTTGTTTTGTTAAGCTCCTTTCTTGGGTCGGGTCTAACAAGATTGTCTTCTGATTTAGGATTGTAGTCATGGACCTCAACATTGTGTGCTGTTTATATGGTGCACTGTTTAGTCTACATAAGATGTATACATTAATGTCTCTTCGGACTATCTGAGCAAAAAGCTTTCTCAGCTGTAGCATCCCCTTTCCATATTTCTTAATTTATAAAATGTATGTGATGACATGCTATTCTGAGTAGCCCCCTCCCAAAAACAATGTAGCTCCATAAGTGCGTTTAAATTTCCTTTTATTTTCCCCATCACATTTTCCTTCTGTGGTTGGTTGCTTATAACATCTCTGGAAAGAAAGTTCTCCGATCCCTGTCATTTAATATCTGTATTTCTTTGGAAGTATCAGACTGTCCCTTTTTTGTTTAGTGTGTCAGATTCGTCCATTTTTTTTTTTTTAAATTTATTTTTTACAATCCGTTTTCCCCACTTTTTTCTTAAAAATAGAACCATGATACTTGTAATCTGTATACTACATCTCTTATTTTCAGCGATCAGTAAGAGTGACGGGCAGCAGTTTTCTTTTGCAGCTGATCTACTTTTAGAATGCAGACAACTTCTTACACAGTTATGTAGAACTTTCTAAATCCATGATGATTCTATCATTTTAAAGTCTGTTTTTAAGATGTTATGGTATGTTTGTTGGAGGTGTATCTAGGGATGGATGAAGCTGGAAGCTGCCATGGGGCACAAGATTTTAGGAGGCAACATGGGTAGTGCAGTACCAGTATTAATTTCCGTATCAACATTCTTTAATGCCATTACAGGAATGAATTTTACAGTCGGGATGGAAGCATTTCAGCACTTTGTGTGTGGTAGTTGTTGCAGTGTGCTGCTTGCCGCAAATGTAGCAAATAGTTTTTTACAGTTTTTAAAAGTTAGAAAGTTTATTTAGTTTTGGTCCGTAACTTGAGTTGAGGGGTAGGGTGCTTGATCGGTGTATAGCAGTGGACACTGGATGCGACTGCAATGGCTCTGTATACTGTGCCATACAAAGAGTATCCAGTGGTGCTATACACAGTGATCTGCTTCAGACATTTTTCTCAAACCTTACATTTTGGCTACAGACAGTAGCCTTATCCTGTAGCTCCTTTGTATTAAATATCAACCCCCATCTAGACTTTCAGACTTGTTTTATGGACACCAACAATCTCTTGAGTAGCTTATTAATTTCCTTTTTCAGGATGAATGGAAAGGAATACCTTATCTGTGATCACATCTTATTTTTCAGGAAGTAGGATGCAAGAAATGGTTGCCATTTGGTTATAAAGTGTTTTTTGACATGCCTAAAGTTTGCACCCTTCGTGAAGTTTGGCCACAGGATGCAATGTTGTCTCTTCTGGTCTTTATGTACAGTGTGCACACATGCATCTTTGGTAATATTTGCATTTCCCCACAATTGTGATTTCCTGCCCTAGGATCCACTAATTTTTTTAAGAGCTACTTTTCTGTCTCTCTTCTGGGGTTACATTGTGTTGGATTCCCCTTGCTTCTCGCCTTCTGATAAGGTTGAGGTGTTACTAGCAACGCATTCCCATCTTATTACCACTAGCCTGCAGACTGTTGCTTAACCCCGTGTGTTATTTTTTTCAGAGCATTCCGGGCTTAATCCCTTTACACCATGGAACCGCAAACTACAGCGGAGTATGATCACAAGTGGGGATACTTTGAATTGTTTCCATATATTCAATCTGGTAATGTTACAGATCTTTAAAAGTTCTTCCTTGTGTTTGTAATTAAGTAGTGCTCCTCGCTGGAACATACATACATGCATGCAATCATGAGTGACCAGTTAGACTTCACTTTGATAACTAAAGATAAATAAGAAGACGCTGTGCACAATAAACAATGGGAGGCATTCCACAGAAACTAGTGATGATGTACAGCTGAAGTCTGATGTGACAATGTGCTGCATATCAGTTTAACCACAATCGGAATGTTTTGCAAGATTGCAATAGTCTTCTTTAGGCTAAATGTTTGCTGTGACCTTTGATTATATAGCATTTACTTAGTTGGCACAGAAAAGTTAAACAGGATTATGTTTTGCGACGAGGTTTGTGTGCGTGCTTTAAAAATATTGACTTATTTTTATGAATTATGTGAAGCAACAAGTATTCAGCTAGTGTTTTGTGGAAGTGGCTTCCTTAAATTGGTTAAACTGAGCTGTAAATGCAGTCTCTTGAATCCGTTGGTGCTTTGCAACAAAAAAGGATTACTGAATCAGTTCTGTGCTATATCAAAGCCCTTCTGGAGTAGAAATGCTGAGCATTTCTTCTGTGGTCTTTTATGCAAGTAGGACTTCATTGTTTTGATTATAATGTCAAGCTGAATATATAAAACGGGTCCTAGGAAATTGGCTTGCATACAAAGAATAAGGTAAACACATGCCACTCAATTTTCATCAATTCCCTTTAGACTGCCCAGCTGAAGGATTGATAAACCAGTGATTTAGTTAAGCACTTAAGTTAAAACGTTAAGCTCATTACATGAACCCCATGATATTTAAGAAAAATACAGTTTTAGATAGTTTCCAGATTGAAAAGCAATTCTACATTGGTTTTGGATGCAGTTGAGCTAAGAAAAACATGTCCCCACAAGTGCATCATCTGGTCACTTGGGGACTCTCCTTTCCTAATTGTACTCTAGGAAGGGCACAAACATCACTCCTATAAAATCAGTATTTTATGGGAAGATGCAGCAGCCACTACAAGCCAGTAATTTTAAATAACAGAAACGAATGTGGATGCTGCATTCCATTTTCTACATTTGCACGTAATCTTTAAGGAAATCTAAACCGCAAATGAAGAGATTGTTAATGTTTAGCAAGTCAGGGTGGCAGATCAGGATTGTGAAAAATCTGATGACTAAATGTATATGTTTGCTCAGCACTCGTAAAATGGAAGCTATACTGAACTAACACAGCAACTTAGTAAACCAAACCAATAAGTGTACCCCAGGGCAAGGGAGCTTATTCAGGACCGCTCACCAAAGAGTCTTGAAACAACTTCAGAAATGTAAAGGTGGCGTGATGGGTATGCCCTGATGAAAGTTCTAGAGTTATAAGGAAAAATAACTGGAAATGCCATTTGATATTGTAAGGGAGTCAGTTAACTTTCCATTTAGTTAAATCTGGTATCTGTACAGCTCACCTGTATAAGCATATCGGCAACTATTGTCATCTCACTGTGAACAGAGCACACAAGCTTACTGTGTAGATACGAGTAAAGTTTATCTTTTAACCTTTGAGCAAAAGTTTCCTTATTGCTTACAGGATGTTTACATTTTGTTTTTATTTGGTATCTTTTCTGAACACCACTCAGAAGCAATGCAGCAGCATTACAGTGGTGACTATTCTAGACTGGGGATTCAACTGAGCATGTGGTTTGTGACAAATGTGCAGTTTAGGTTTGGGGATTCAACTGAGCATGTGGTCTTTGTCTATGTTTTGAATAATTAGACTCGAAATAACTGCCTATTTGAACAGCAAAATTCAGGCCAACAAACCACTGTATTTCATATAATGGCTGAGGGCCATGTTCCTCCTTCAGGATGCTGGAACAGACCGGTCATAACTCTCTTCAAAGAAGCGAACTACAACATGAAATCTTTGCAGAATTTTAAAGGGCTATGACAAAACTAGCTTCTTTGCTCAGTTATTAAACTAATCCAACAGCAGACTTTTTTACCCTAGAACTGTCACAGCACCTGTTGACTGAAGGACTGACATAAAAGGTTCTAAAGGAGTTGAAATACTGTGCACTGTCTGAGCTTAGCTAAGTAGAATGTACAAATATCTGTGTACCATTAAAAGCCAAGAAATCTAATATTGGACCTTTCCAGAGTATTCTTTGTATCCCTTGGTGTTAGTGTGTGAAATTCTTGTTACTAACTAATTGTAATAAGGCAAAGTAAAGTTCAGTTTAAGGATAATTTTAATCCCCCTTTTGCCTAAATTCTAGTGGTATATCCCTTTACATTTGAAGCTCACTTGTTTGAATGTTAGCTTTTTATTTAAAATATTTTAAACGGCATAGCACTGGATTTCAGTTTGACTATAAATGGCAGTATTTCAGTTTATGGATATGACAATGTATTGCTTGAAAATGCTGAAACAGAGCATAAATTGTATCTAAAAAGGGCTCGACAAACCTAAAATCTTGTCTTGGATCGATGTACCATTTTAATCGCAAGATTTTCATAACTTTGAAGTGAACTGATTTACGTATTCCATTAAATTTATTCTTACTCGCTGCATTCCAAGAAGTTAAAACTACAGCAAATGTCCCTTCCTCATGGAAATATCTATCATCTCTACTGTCTTTAAACCAAATAAAGAGCTCAACCTTTGCACATCATACAGGCCAATTTCTTTGCTCAACATCGATTACAAGATTAGCAGACAGATTAAATATAATTTAAATATTAATTCATGAAGACCAAACCGGGTTTACCAAAAACATTAAGGTACAAGACAATGTAATTAGATTATAGATGAAGCTTTCGACTCCGTGAGTTGGCCATATCTGTTTAAAGCTCTGCAAATATACAGTTTCTCCTCAAACTTTTATAGGATTAATTAAAAAATTATATGAAGTCCATAGCCTATGTAAAAATTGGATCTTCTCTATCTAGCCCATTTGAAATATTGAGGAATTAAACAGGGGTGCCCACTCTCACCATTACTCTTGGCTAGTGAACCTCTTGCAGATTTATGTTAGAAAAAGTGACAGTGTTAAAGGAAATAAATTGTCAGACATTATCCCCCAAGATACAACTGTTTGCTGATGACCTGCTAATAACTTCTAATGGTATTGAAAATTCAGTAGAGCACCTATTAATAATCCTAGACTTTTTTACAAACACCACCGGTCAAAAATTCCATCACAACAAAACTCGGCCACTTCTAGTGAATAAAAATGTTACTATGAAACTTGGATCAAAAAGAAAGACAAACTGAGAGGGCACACATTAAATATCTAGGTGTCATTGTTGAGAATTTTAATTATAAAAAAATCACTGGCATCTAATTGCCAGCAACTTATAAACTCTATTACTAGTCTAATAGACAATTGGAACAGACTCTTCGTCACATTTTGACGACTAACTTTAATCAAAATGATACTGTTACCTAAATCTTATTCATTGGCCAAGCTCTAATAATTCCTCCACCTGTCAAAATTTAAACTGAAATTAATAACGTGTTACTCCACTGCCTTTGGTATCCCAAAAAACAAGAATTTCTCTTCTCTGGCACACCACAAGCTGGGGTCGATCAGCAGATATAGTTTGCAAAATTGCAATTGGCTGGACATCCAAACTTGTAAGGATTTTATATATACTAAGCTTGTACCTTCATTAGAGGCATACAATAAGAGTAACTTAAAAATCTTGGATTTTTATTTCAACAACAATTAATAGCTCACCCAAGAACACGTCATACATATCTCTTGTTTATAAAATCCTCAATTGATTTTGGCAAAACAGATGTTTCTTTTTGGAATTATTCAAGTGCGGTTAATAGACAAGTATTCTCAGAAAAAGATTAAAAAAAAGGTTATTTACAGTTATTGAAGGAATCCACATATTCCCTGTTCTGGCGTGTATACACATGGACATTTTTACATGTTTTTCACCCCACATAGACTAGCAATAATGTACAAGAAAGATGAAATGAAATTTTGGAGATGTGGATACACTGATGCTGACTGGATACATATGGTTGTTAATTGTAAAATTTCTTCATTTTGGTTAGACTTTAAATATCTTTGTAAAGCTCTATGGAATGACAACTGTATAATTTTCTGACTCCCTTATCCTTTTCAGTGTTCCTGTTCTTGAAATCCTTCCTAAACACTAAACGTTTTTGTGGCTTATCCTCTCTATAGCAAGGAAAATTGTTTCTAAAAAATTGGAAATCTCAATCTACTCCTGTCTTTAAAGTTCAGTTTATTCATCTTGTGAAATACATCTGTAAGAATGAGATTGCTACTAGAAGAGCAAGGACTTGCAGCACAACTCATCCATTTAATTGCTTGGACAAAATTAAGTGTTCTCTTATGTATATATTGCTTTTTAGTTGTTATGGACATTGTGTGTGTGTGTGTGTGTGTGTGTGTGTGTATGTGTGTAATATGTGTGTATGTATATATGTGTGTGTGTGTGTGTGTGTGTGTGTATATATATATATATATATATATATATATATATATATATATATATATATATATATATATATATATATAGGTGTGTATATATATGTGTCTGTGTGTGTGTATATATATATATATATATATATATATATATATATATATATATATATATATATATATATATTTTTTTTTTTATTACTATACTGTTAAGTTATTGTGTTATAAAACGAGTAAAAACATTTTGGAAAAAAAATATTCTGTGCCCCCCCCTTTTAAGGGGGGGGGGGCTGAACATGATCCTAGACTTCAATTCATTAATTTTACAGTTCCCACTCTCCCCCCCCAGGGATCCAGAGCTTATGGAACCTGTGCTGGCAAGCATCTTGCACAAGGCATAGGGTTAGTTTTTGCATGGGAAATCAGTCTGTTGTAGAACGAACACACACACACATACATACATACCTTGCATGAGCTGTGTAAGTTTGGGTATATACCTCTCAACTGTCCAGATTTTCACAGAATGTCCAGATTTTTGAGACACAAATGTTTGGTCTGTTCCTCAAAAAGTGTTTTTCTGCATTTTTGTGGCAAATCAGTGAGGAGTAAATTCACTATTCGAGTTTCAGACTTAAGAAAATGCATGTTAACACAAGGCCTTTTATTCTAGTAACTGTAAGTTTATAAGAGCAGTATTTAAAATGTGTCCCCATGTCTGCGGCTTCATCTCCTCATTATTTTTTGGCTTTGTCCAGAATTTTTGTGCCAAGAGGTTGAGAAATATTCTCAGGCAGTTAAGAGGTTTACCATTTGCTTGTTGACTTTCGAATGCTCAAGGAAAGTAAGGAAACAGTACATCCTAACAGAAAAAGCAATGCATGTGCACAAAGATGTCAAGATCATGCAGACTCTGCAGAGACAGCACTCTAGTCGTAACCTAGCTAGAGAAGAGAAGTAAACTTTGACACATCAATGACAATTTCTCTATTGCTGTCATGCTGATTGTTTTGGTTTTTCACCAGATTCAGTACTACAAAAACATTTTTGTTTTTTTCACCAAATGCAATACTACAAAAAAACTTTCCAGAGTCATCTTACAAATTTAAGACTGAAGGGTTACGGTATATCAGCCTAGATATCTAAAGCTTAGTGAGATAGTACTGGAGAAGTAAAGGAATACTACAAAAAGGGTTGCACACACCGTGGCCGTCTGACAAATGGGCAAACTCTGATATTATTCCATAAAACAAAATGTATGCCGGTGCTCTCTGGGTGGAAGGGCCTGACATTTCGGTTAGATTTCAAAGTATTACAACAACAGATTCTGCATCCTGTTCCCTTGTCATAGTTGTCAGGTTTGAATTGCATCTTTCAGTACACTTTGTGTAGGAGCAGGACTTTTCTTCTGAACACAGATACAAGGTTAGGGGGAATAATAATTATATTTGTGACAGAAGGGGAAGGACTGCCACAAGCAATTCTTCAGTCTAACTTCTAACAGGTATTTATATTTCTTCTGTACTGGCTCACTGCTGTTTTATATCGCCATCCCTTTCTTGCCAACAGCTGTCCCAAGGAATTTTTTTTTTAACACATCAAATGTTGCCCTGGGTGGGGTAATTAGGTTTATCTCAACCATATAAACATCACTGCACTTGCCAGTCTATCCTCAAATTTACCATCAATTAACATATAATGATGCTTTATTTTATAGTAACAACAAAACGTGCATTTGCCTATACAAGACACCAAACACAATAGGTACAAGTACAGCTGTTGCCCATTGGCAGTGTGGGAAGCTATTGTATGCTGTTTGTGTAAAAGCAATTTAAGTTGGTAACAATTGAAAGCCTGACCTCCATCCATCCATTCATCCATTTTCTGATCATCTACTTTATCTGTTAAAGGCTAGCAAAGAAGCCAGCAAAATAGTGTGTATGTATGCCTTGTTAAATTGAATTAACAGGTTACTCAGACTGAATGTACAGCTGTGTATTCGAATACTAAAAGGTTTATTAAGCCAAACAAGAACTACCGTCGAAATTGTAATATTTTCTGTATAACGCACATACTGTCAGATACACTGCACTTCCCCAGATGACTCAATTTACAAAATGTTCGCCAGATAGTCTTTTACAGCCACTGTTATCTAGTTTCAAAACTTTGTCCTTGAGACATTCTCTTCCTGTATTGAAGCATTCTTTGCCTGCATCCTTCTCATTCAGTGAAAAACAGATGTTCATCATGCATACAGCTGCAGTAATCACAGATGGGTTTTCAGCCGTCAGGCGGTCCCTCGGTCGGCCGAATTCCAAAGTCTTGGTCCAGCGTCGGTTGTTGTCGCTTACTCTTCTGACGTCAGTAAGGCCAGAGTATATAAGACACAGCCGACGCCATGTTCTTCAGTCTTTTTTGCCGCGCGGTGCCCGAAGCAGAAGCAGTTCGCAAGTGCCGGTCGGCCAGCTCCTGAATTACGAAAAAAATTGGAACTGAAGTCGTCTTTAAAGCTAAGTACCCCGTTGGGGAAACTTTTCTTGCCTCAGACCGATGTCAGAAAAAGTTAATAATTGTATTTCTTGTGGGAAGCAAATACCGCATAAGGATTTCCATTCCCGTTGCATACCTTGTTTGGGCCCAGACCACGACGTCTCGGGCTGTCGCTTTTGCGCTACCTTCAATAAACGCACTATCAAGCGTCGGGCGGAGTTCGCCCAACACTACTTTGGTAAAGCTTTTGATTATAAGATGTCGTCGGACACTCCGACTACCGTTTTGTCCAAAAAACGCAAGGAAAAGGACCGGCACACGAGACCCACGGTCCCCGCCAAAACAGGCTACACGTGGTCCGGTTCTCAGCGAGACGCCTTTGCAGTCCCTGACTACCGACGACACTCCTTTGGCGGTGTTCTCTGTACCCGAGACCGCTGGGTCCTCGGTCCTTTCCCAGACTACAACCGAAGCCCCTGCTAATGTCGAGCCTACTAATGTGGACAGGTCCACCTCCACCCATGGTGTATTTAGGCCCTCATCTTCTTTTTCAATAAAGGCTTTTACTAAATCCAAAGCAGCCAGGCATCCCACGAGGCCTGTTGCACAGGGCCCATCTCCTGGACCCATGCCTAAGAAACAGATGCTTAAAATGGCTGAGGATTTAATTACTCTTATCAGAGGTTCTCAGCCCCCTCCTGACAAGAGACCCAGAGTGGAGGAAGAATCTCCCTCTTCTGATCAGGGGTCCATTTTATCAGAACATTCTGATGCAGAGGAACACTCTTACTCCCCTTTTGAGGATTCAGATGCAGAACAGTCCATTCCTTCTGTATCCCCTCCTGAGGATTTTTCTTTTGGGGAAACCTTGCACACTTTGAGGGAACACTTCCATTGGGAAGGCCAAGACTTTTCATATTCCAAGAAAAGACTTAGGGAATTTCTTTGGTTACCTCGGCACAGACCTCTGGCTATACCCCCTGTTTTGGATGTACTGGATGATGTCTATTCGGAGGCTTGCCTTAACCCTGATTCTCTGCCTCCTGCACCAGTAAAACCTGATAGGTATTACAGAGTATTACAATCCTACAATGGAAGACATGTTGAATAAATAGGGTCTAATAATCATGTGGCTTGCAGCCCAATAGTCACATGACATTCATAAATATCATTACACATTAAAACTTATACAAGTTAAAACAGATACACATAAAATTACCATAACCTAGTTTGTTGTAAATGTTTTAGAACTGGTTTCAATGTAACCATGTCATTGAGTCCTGAGTGGTGGTCTCTGCTTTCTAACAACTATCCATTGGTACTCTTTTAATTCAAGTATATTATTGATATCCCACCTCGTAATGTTTTGTCAACAATGCAAATGACTCTAAATGAAAAACTATGTGGATTGCCTTGTTCCTTTATGTGTTTATATAACGCATTTTGTAGTTATTGCCCTTTTTTCTTCTCTATGTTCTCAATTTTTATCTTCTTTTTTTTTCTCACAGTTTTTTTTCCTATAGAAAATAAAATGTTGTGTACAAGTAGCCATGTATACTACTGATGCAGTGTTACAAGTGGCCTTTATATTGAAATTATAATGTTTTTTTTATGGGGGGTGTATGATGATAGTTATCACCATCTTTAATTTCAGGACAACAAGAGCAGTTAAAACATTTGTATGTACCGGTTTATCTACTGAGAAAAGGAACTAAAATTCATATCTTTATAAACATAATTTTGTTTAAGACTATTCATATTTCTGAAGGAAAAAAAAATTTTTTCTCCTACTACTACTTTTGACATTTGCACAATTAATTAATATTATCCACCTAATGTATATTATAAATAATGTTTGTTGTTTATATTTTATGAGAGGTGACGAACCTAAATTTTGTGTCATTAGTTCTATTTGCTTATAACATAATTTTTGTTTAAGACTATTCATATTTCTGAAAGAAAAAATAGGTTTTTTCTCTACTACTTTGACATTTGCACGTCACAGCCATTAATATTAGCCAATTCTTTATTATAATATATAACTGAATATGTTTGTTTGTGCATTATAAGAGGTGACTTTTTTGTTTTTTTAGTTCTATGCTCCTTTACCATGTGTATAAATTGGTCTTAATGTAGTGTTTCTATCTGTCATAATTTTGTTTTAATTCCAGATAAGAGGGCTTTAGAATACCACTCATTGTTAATTCTTTGGACATATAATCTAACTGTGTCAAAAAAAAATGTCTTCTGTATATTTTACTGACTGACTGCTGTTGCTATGTGTGTCACTATTTTTAAACACATGTGGTGGCATGCATGTAAGTGTAAAAAGTGTATCTTCCTTCATGTATGTCTTTCTGATATAGTGTATAGTAGTATGATTTTCCTTTTTTACAATAAATAAATAAAACTATTTTCTCATAAGAGCTTTCCATTTTAATTTTTTATTTAGTAGTAGTATTATAGAAAAATATAAATGAAATCTTGAAGCTCATTCTGTGTTCCTTTCCACAACATAAAGCAGTCATCTACAAACCCGTAAATAAAAATACACAGTAAAGTAAATGGATTATTATTATTAATACTTCTTTTCCCATATATATAAACTAAAAAAATTAGTTAGGTGTTAAGACGTGCTGGCTATGGAAGTAAATACAGATTTTGTATATTTGTATTGTTGTGTTGTTTTGTAAAATATAGATATATTGTTTGTTAAAACAAGATCTAGTATATATATCTAATTCTCCTCCTACCTGAGGTGAAAGGTGAATTAACTTTCTAACCCTCCCACTTTCAATCCCATATGTGTGTGGTATTTATTACTAAAGTCAATGTTATATCTAAAGTCACCAGTTCTGTCTTTATTGTTTGTTTTGTTCTCTGATGTACCCAGTGATGTAGTTACTTAGGTTATTGGTTTAGTTTGTTGTTTTATGTGTATCTTTACTGTGTCACACACTGTTCTATAAAGGATAGAGTTGTTGCTGCAAATAGAAATAGGTTCAGTCTCCACTCCACCACCCACCCTCTCATGGGTGGGTCTTTTTGGGGTTTGTCATTTTTTATTTGGGTATTTTTTTCAGACAATACTAACACGGCATAACCGACGCGGTACTGTAAAGAAATTAAATAAAAAATCCTGCTTGTGCATTCTGTAAATTTATATCATAGATTACCATGTTTATAACTATAACACTTATTCTTTTACATCAGCCATATTTATACTTTTTGAAGGTTGTTTCATCATTAATTTAATTTGATACATATGTACATATATATTATATTGTCCGTCTTATTTATCTATACTTTTTCCTTTTATTATTCCTTTCTTAATATATTCTGTTTTATTAAGTGACTTAAGGTATTTCCATGTATTGTATATTTATCAAATTGTTTTCTTATAGTACTTTATTTTCTATATATAATTTTCTTATCTCTAGTTCACAATATATATAAAGGCCGTTAACACTGGCTGATTACTTGGAATGAATGTTACATAAGACCCCTACAAGACATAAGACCCCATGCATTTTTTAGTAAATTTTCAAAAGTTACTTTTCTCTTTAAGTCAGTTTATGTAGTCAGTCAATACTGTTTAAGTGGAATAAAAGTTCAAATGTTGGAATAAAGTTCAACCTTTTTAGAAGATCAATTTTTTTCATTTTTTTATAATATAGCTTGTCTTCATATTTGTTGAATCTTTTTCTATTTCCAAAGGGCTTGTTTGTTTCCTTTATTTTTTTTCTCTTCCCTTTGTACGCTGGTGTTGTCCCTTGTTATGGGGTAGTGTCAATTAGGTTTGGTCCCGTCTTTCAACTGTCTTGAGTGCTCGAGTTTTTGTTGTTTGTTTAGCTTGGTTTCTTTCTGTTGCGCTCTCCTTCTAGCTTGCTTGCTGGCGCTTTTTTTTCCTGCGTCTTGCCTTTGTCTGTCGTTTCGCTATTGGAGTCATTAGCAGCTAGTGGTGCCTACTGATTGGTTGCCGTTAGCTTGGTAGATGTTTTCTTGGTGTTTAGGTTTTGCTGATACTTCCTTTGTTGATACTTTGTTCCAACTTTGGTCCAAGAGAAATCGAAAAGCTGTGGCAATTAAAGTTGTTATGATTAGTTGTCTTAGTGAGTTTTGGAAATTCCCAAAAAAAAAAATCTATGATTGAAAGGAGCTTCATCTTTAGATTCATTCTTTTTTTTTTTTTATTCCTCTTTGTTAGTTTTTTTCTTCTGTTGAATTGAAAGGTATTCTTATTCTCTTTCTAGTTTCATATTTTATATATTCAGTTATTGATTTTTTCATTAGAATGGGTTAATATTTCCGGAAAGTTGTTTTATAATGTTATGTTGAATAAGGCTTAATTTTGCCCATTAGTTGTTGTAAGCGCTTATATTTGGGCATAAGCAGCTCTCTGAAAGTAGGGCACTCAAATTCTTCTCAGAAACTATGCTTTCTAGTATTCATGTAGCCTTAAAGTAAAGCTGCTCTGTTGTGCTGTTAGTTTTTTAGGCAGATTTCTAAGTATGGATTAATCTGTAGTTTTTTAATTCATTCAAAGGTGTAGTCAGTAGATTAGTGTAGTTATTCATTTTTTGTAGTTTTCCACAGTAGACTCTTCATTGTCTGTTTCTATCTCTTAATATTAATACGCGATTTTATGGAACAGCTTGTAGTTGGCGACGAACACATTTTATGAACTCAGCTTTGTCAACAACTGGTGGACAACAAACTCTATTTCAATCTATTTGCAGCAACAACAAACATTTGAACCTACTGAAACAACAGAATGGGAAAACATAAACAAACTTTACAATTAACACAAGATAATGGTGTAATACACAACTGTGAGAACAAAAACAATAACAGAAGGTAATAAACATTAATAGATAGATATACATTGGAAGTTCGTTTTACTTAACCACAACTTACAATTTCTTTCTAGGCTACAACTTCTTGTCTACCAGATCAATTTTAACTGTGTTAATAAGGAAATATTAACTCAGCAACAGATATATAAAAAATGTACATATATTATATAATATTTCTAACTGTTTATACACAAAAACAATAGTATACAAAAGTTACTGTATTAGTGGGAAGTACAATTTTAACTAGTTTTGTATAATCCATTTACTGATAAGGTTGTATTTTATCAACGGTTTGTAGATGACTGCTTTATGTTGTGGAAAGGAACACAGAATGAGCTTCAAGATTTCATTTGCTATTTAAATAATACTACTACATTCTTAAAATTTAAAATGGAAAGCTCTTATGAGAAAATAGTTTTTCTTGATTTATTATTGTACAAAAAGGAAGATTCTCTACATACTACTATACATCAGAAAGAAGTACATGCAGGAAGATATTTACACTTTGAAAGTATGCATGCACCACATGTGTTTAAAAGCATAGTGACATCGCAACTTAGCAGAGTCAGTAAATTAAATACAGAAGACATAAATTTTTTTGGACAGTTAGATATTATGTCCAAAGAATTAACAATGAGTGGTTATTCTAACAGCCTCTTATCTGGAATTAAAAACAAAATTATGACAGATAGAAACACTACATTAAGACCAATTTATACACATGGTAAACAAGCAACAAATAGAACTAATGACACAAAAATTAGGTTCGTCACCTCTTATAATGCACAAACATATTCAGTTAAGAATATTATACAAAAGAATTGGCTAATATTAATGGCTTGTGCAAATGTCAAGAAAGTAGTAGGAGAAAAACCCTATTTTTCCTTCAGAAATATGAATAGTCTTAAACAAAAATTATGTTATAAAGATATGAATTTTAGTTCCTTTTCTCAAGTAGATAAACCGGGTACATACAAATGTTTTAACTGCTCTTGTTGTCCTGAAATTAAAGATGGTGATAACTATCAGTTCATACACCCCATAACAAAAAAACATTATAATTTCAATATAAAGGCCACTTGTAACACTGCATCAGTAGTATACATGGCTACTTGTACACAATGTACTTCATTCTATATAGGAAAAACTGTGAGAAGGCTAAAAGACAGAATAATTGAACATAGATCAGAAATGAAAAGGGCAATAACTACAAATGCGTTATATAAACACATAAAGGAACAAGGCAATCCACATAGTTTTTCATTTAGAGTCATTTGCATTGTTGACAAAACATTACGAGGTGGGGATATCAATAATATACTTGAATTAAAAGAGTACCAATGGATAGTTAGGTTAGAAGCAGACCACTTTCCAGGACTCAATGACATGGTTACATTGAAACCAGTTCTAAAACATTTACAACAAACTAGGTTATGGTAATTTTATGTGTATCTGTTTTAACTTGTATAAGTTTTAATGTGTAATGATATTTATGAATGTCATGTGACTATTGGGCTGCAAGCCACATGATTATTAGACCCTATTTATTCAACATGTCTTCCATTGTAGGATTGTAATGCACTGAGGAAGGGCTTTTAACCTGAAAGCTTTGCTGTATTGTTATTTGTGTTTTATAAACGTATTTCTCCAGTTTCAGCCTGTTTTTTCAGCAGTATCTTTTCTTGGACACGTTTTATTCTAGGTATTACAGAGTACCCAGCTCTCACCAATTTCTCTACAAAGGCCATAATGCTGACCCTGAAACCATTTCACAAGGCCCCAAGGGATTAAAGGCCTCCACTGCCAAGAATCCACTCCCTGCAGAAAGGGAATTCAGATCTCTAGAAAGGTGGGGTAAAAAGGTATATACCTTGGCCACCCTAGCCATGAGGGCCTTAAACTGTCAGTTTCATATGATTAAATATCAACAGTACCTGTTATCACAATTAAGGAACAAAATGTCTCCACCTGAACAACCAGATTTAAAAGAGTTACAGGATATGATGCATAGTGCGGAGCAAGTGGGTAAACACACCTTACAATGTGGTTATGATGCCCTAGAGGCTTCCAGTAGAGCGGCTGCCACAGGATCAGTCATTCGCAGACATGCCTGGCTTAGGGAACAAAATTTACCTGATCATGTGAAAGCTAAACTTCTTGATGCTCCTTTACAAAAGGATGTACTATTTGGTACTAATGCTGAGGACATACTACGGAAAATGGAAGAAAAAGCCAAATCTATGCAAACTGTCAAGGCTTTCTTACAGGTCCAACCACCACGTTTTAGCATTATTTGCAAGCAATTGGCATATTGTCACAACAGACAAATGGATACTGGACATTATAAACGGAGGCTACAAATTTCAATTTCACACTCTTCCAAAAATGAGAGGCATGCCAAACCTGCCACAAAATCAAAGGGCAGAGGCACAACTGCAAATTTCAAAGCTCCTAAACATGAGAGCTATATAAAAGGTACCTACACACCAACAAGGTCAAGGTTTTTATTCAAGACTTTTTCTGGTACCAAGAAAAGGAACCGACTGGAGACCTATTTTGGACTTATCCATCCTAAACACATTCCTACTCGTGCCAAAATTCAAGATGCTCACATTACAGCAACTTCTTCCCATGCTGGGCAAGGAGTTTTGGCTGGTAACGTTGGACCTCAAGGAGGCATACCTGCATGTCCCAGTCAGACAAAGCTGCAGAAGATACCTCAGATTTCTTGCAGGTTCAATCCACTATCAATTCTCTGCATTGCCCTTTGGCTTATCTACTGCGCCCAGAGTATTCACAAAGTGCCTGGCATCAGTGATTACCTACTGCAGACTTCAAGGGATACAAATTTACCCTTATCTGGACGACTGCCTGATCCAAGCGGACAGCAAACGCATACTACTGGAACATCTGGCATATGTGACACGGTTACTGCTTTCTCTGGGATATACCATCAACAAGGAGAAATCAAGACTAACACCATCTCAGAAAATAACCTTCCTGGGTGCCAACTTGGACACAAACACCCAGATGGCATATCTTACGCCAGAAAAACAAGGGCAACTATCTCAGTACTTCAAAACACTAGCAAAAAGTACCAGGCTTACTGCAAGGAAAATCCTGCAGGCTCTGGGATTCATGGCATCTTGCATTCTTCTAATCCCTTGTGCAAAGCTGCATATGAGGAAACTTCAATGGTACCTAAAAAATCTATGGTCTCAACACAGTCAGTTTGGAAGCAATTATACCAATAATTCCATGTTTGCAAAAGGAATTT